>NC_085844.1:70462940-70755440 GCF_035594765.1 Anolis carolinensis
TAGGTGATGAGCCCCAGGCATTCTGGGCCTTCAGTCTTTGTCATCTTGATCTCTGGTGCTCTCAATAATGCAGCAGTCCTTTGCTAGACCAGAGTGTCACCTGTCTAGGTGAGTTGTGCCATATTCTATCTGAAGTGACAGCTGTCTTTGAGTACCAGAATCTTAAGTGACTTTCCTTTCATCATCACTGTTAGAGAAATAACATATTCGACAAGCTCTTGGGTTTTCCTTCTCTCCCCCCCCCCTCTATTTCACTCAACCTTTTTTGAGCACCTGATCCACCCCCTCAAATTCTTTTTGAAAAGACTACCTCCAAATCAAATAAACCCACTATGAGACAAAACACAGAAAATAGGTTTAATGCTGATGCTGGAAATTAATGAATCAGGTAGCAGAGAGAACATTATTGATGCTGGATAACATGCTCTAACAGCTTTTGCTCTTATTATTATCCTTATAAAGAATGTGTGGCAGTCAGTTTGTGGCATGATTCTAACATCTGTCCCATCTTATAATGGTAATTTGCATAAGTAATGGAAACAGGTTAAATACTTCCATTCTAATGTTGCCAGCAGGGATGAAAATGAACATTTCAATGAAATGTTTTTGACAGAGTGCGGTGGTAGATGGACTGATTCGTCTGCAACTCTCTTCGGAGAGCCAGACACAAAGGGAAACAATTGAGTATGTGGTTTATCGAACAGCAGAAGGACAACACATTTCTCCCATTGCAATCTTTGTGAAAATGCACCAGTGAAAAAGCAGTTTGCCTCTGCCTGAGAAATAGTTCCTAACAGCTCTCAAGGATTTAAAAGAGTGAATGTGGGTGGAAAGAGAAGAGGGAAGAAGCTGTCAAGATGTGTTCTTTTAAGGACACAGGATACCCCTCCATATGCAGTTGAGCTCCAAATGTCCCCTTTCCTGTAGACATTCATACCAGCATGATCACAATTATGGGGTTTGTAGTTCAGCAGCTTCAGAAAGGATACAAGTACCCGACTTCTGATTTTATGTGTTCATCTTTAACATATCATAGAGATGCATATCTTATGCTCATGCAAGCACTTTAGGTTACTCTGAGAATTTTTACTGTGCAACAAAAACAGCATGAAGCCTGCAATTCTAATGATACAGTATGAGGCTTGTCAGATCTTTGGTCCTGCTTCTGAGTTACAGGACCTGGTCCCTCTTCTCATAGGGAGGGACAGGTATAATCAGGAGAAGAATTCCTTGGAAGTTGTATGTATATATTTTCCTCATTTGTTAGAGCTGGTATTCTGCATTTTCATGGCATCCTCTATGCAATTGTGGTTGATGCACAATGTATCATGCATATTGACATCACTAGGCATTGCCTCCTATGACATCATTACCAGAACTACCCTTATGGCATCACAAGAGGATTATGTCAAGGGCTCATGTTATGGCTCTGGAACCTCAGGACATTAACTTAATTTCACAAGTAAGCTATTGATTGAGTAATTAATTAATTAAATGAGGCCTAAAGAGAAAACAAATTTACATTTCCTAACTGTTCTATACCACGAGCCTAATTCTCTTGAATATTGAAAAACTGCTTGTTGCTTTTTGCTAATATATCGTGATGGGTAAAATATAAGTGTTAGGTCATAAGATCAAAATGTTTCCTCAAAAATAGTTCCAACAGGATGTTAGAAATGCCATCAACCAATCACTATAAATTAGCAAAAATTATAAAGAGCCTATATTACTGAAATCATACATTTATTTTTATTTATAAAATCTAGAGGCCTTCATAAAATAGGGCAAGGAATGAGACAATATAGGAGGGAAAGGGGGAAACTAAGGGAATGCTTCTTTTGGTAGATGAGCAATGGGATTGTCAAAAAATTATACAGTTCTTTCATTCTATTTCAAGCTAAAGATATGGATGGCAAAGGATGTAGGAATAAAATTATGAGTAGCAGTTTTGAGCTTCAATCTTCTGAGTCTTTTAGTTCAAGTATTTAGGTAAAAGGTAAAGGTTTTCCCCTGACGTTAAGTCCAGTCGAGACTGACTCTGGGAGTTGGTGCTCATCTCCATTTCTAAGCCGAAGAGCCGGCGTTGTTCGTAGATACCTCCAAGGTCATATGGCCGGCATGACTGCATGGAGCCCTGTTACCTTCCCGCCGGAGCGGTACCTATTGATCTACTCACATTGGCATGTTTTCGAACCGCTAGGTTGGCAGGAGCTGGGGCTAACAGCGGGCGCTCATTCTGCTCCCAGGATTTGAACCTGGGAACTTTCAGTCTGCAAGTTCAGCAGCTCAGCGCTTTAACACACTGTAATTCAAATTTAAAATGTGATTCATCATAATTAACTAATTCATATCCTCACAATAAAAATGAAAAGTTTTGCTTATTAATAATTAAATATATTAACGGTTTTCTACTCACTTTCATTTCTCTAGTTATGTAGGAATTCACAGCAGAGTTCTTAAGAAAATCCTTATTTCCTAAACATGGCTTATGATCTTAAGGTATACTTTAGCATCCAGTGCCAATTGTATTGGTACTTCCTTTCTTTTTCTTTGTAACTATCAATTGAGCCAAACGTCTGTTCCTGGTTACAAGTAGAACAACTTGGAGCAGTAGAAAAACTTCCAATGTTCTGGCAAGATCTTGAAGTCATACAGTAGAGTCTCACTTATCCAACATAAACGGGCCGGCAGAACGTTGGATAAGTTTATATGTTGGATAATAAGGAGGGATTAAGGAAAAGCCTATTAAACATCAAATTAGGTTATGATTTTACAAATTAAGCACCAAAACATCATGTTATACAACAAATTTGACAGAAAAAGTAGTTCAATACGCAGTAATGCTATGTAGTAATTACTGTATTTACGAATTTAGCACCAAAATATCACGATGTTTTGAAAACATTGACTACAAAAATGCGTTGGATAATCCAGAACGTTGGATAAGTGAGACTCTACTGCAGGGGTCCTCAAACTTTTAAAGCCAGAGGGCTGGTCCACAATCCTTTAGACTGTTGAGGGGCTGAATTATCATTTGAAAAAAATACCAACAAATTCCTATGCACACTGCATATGTCTTATTTGTAGTGCAAAACAACAACAATGAAAGAACAATGCAATATTTAAAAATGAAAACAATTTTAACCAATAGCACAATATTAGCATTATATATTACTATATTGAACTATACCACTATACTGTAATATTATATGTAATATATAACATATAATTAATATTATTATATGGTATTATTATTAGTATTATATTGTATAACATTATAATATTTGTATCAATATTATATGCATATACAATATATTATATTATTAAAACTGATATAAAATATTATATTATAAAACTGAGGGTGAGGGCCAGGTAAAGGACCTTGGAGGGCCGCATCCGGCCCACGGGCCTTAGTTTGGGGACCCCTGCTCTACTGTATTTAGATTTTCCACAGAAATATTAAAGGATATAGAGAGGAGAGGAAATTATTTGTGGAGAAATTGTGGAATTAGGCAGAAATAATGGATTCTGGCCATCAATTACTACCGCCCAGTCCTTATTGTTTATTGCCCTGATCTCCAGGACTTTACTTCCATCTCTAATTCTTCTGTCTTGCGTTTTGCACATGCCCCTCCCTGGTAATCTCTAATTTGCCTCATTTTTAGCCATGATGTCTGTCAATGTATTTTATGATGTTATTGTATTAACTGTTTTAATTATATTGTTGTGGTTTAATTTTTTTCTTCTGTTAATCCTTGGGCTTGGTTTCCATGTAAGCTGCCCCGAGTCCCCTCGGGGAGATGGAGGCGGGTTATAAAACTAAAGTAGTAGTAGTAGTAGTAGTAGTTATTATTATTATTATTGACACAACGACGTTGTACGACACAGCAAACAAGATAGACATAGACAATACATCACACAGTCCTAGACACTTGGGGAGTGTTCGACTTGTGGTTTTGTGATACGAAATCCAGCATTATTATTATTATTATTATTATTATTATTATTATTATTATTACTACTACTACTACTATCAATCCAATCTACCAAAAAATAAAGAACAATGCAATGAATTCAACTGAATGAACATGTACAAATGGTTGGAATTAAAATTGAGAGCCACTGAGGTGTAGTGATTGGCACGTCGGACTATGAATCTGGTGAACAGAGTTTGAATCTGCATTCAGCGATAGAGGTCCATTGGGTAGCCTTGAGCAAGCCATACTCTCTCAACCTCAGAGGAAGGCAAAGCCCCTATGAACAAATCTTGCCAAGAAAACCATGATATAGATTCATTAGGGCCACAATAAACAACTCGACTGCATACATCATCAACAAGGGTAAACTTGGACTGTGTACCACATAAAACATTTTCCAATGCATCTGGTATAGCTGTGTTTACTCCTTGCTAATTAGAATTTCACTTTTTATTTTATTTTTTTTATTTAAAAGAAGATGCACGTGTACTGTTGACTGGCATGTGGAAGACCCAATAGGGTACTTTCCATGTACCCTGGATTAGCCTTACCAGCTTTCTAGTGGCTGGGCAACAAAAGTATACTGAAGCATATGGCTATCTGCAATATTCAAATTAAGCTTTAAGCTTTTTCCTTCAATAACTAATTATTTGGCACCATTGATGTGACACTTCATGATTCTCAATTTAGACATATTGAGAAGTAATTAAAAACAGTGGAATCCTTACTGTATTGAAGTCAATGGCAACTATGACATTCTATTGTTGAAACACTACAGTGGTCATTTGTACTCCTCTTAACATAATCCGTCTGGGAAACACATTTGTATAGCTAAAATCAAAAGGAATTAAAATAATACAGTGAGAATTATTTTGTAAAATGGTGACGAATAAACAATACTAGCACAATTTGATATATAATATTACAGAACTGGAGTCCTGGCCCCCAAAGAATGCATTATCATTATCTATCCAGTTTGCTTTTGGCTTTTCAGACAATGGTCTGAGTTATTTACAATGCACACCTTCTCAGTGAAGCAAACACAATGTGCTATACCACTAACACATACAATATATAGTGCCTCTTGTCGACTTACATTAGAATGCACACATTTTAATGCTGTTCAAAGATGACAGCACATCATTGGGGAGACATTGGCATCCAGAAGGCATATCATATGGGCACAGATTTTTTAACAAGATGTAATAATAGAAAAAGGAAAAAAAAACATATTCTCAGTCTCTGGTTATTTTCTTCCTTTAACTGTAATTTCTAAGATTTCCATACTGTGAAATTATAGAGGGAAAGACAGAGAAAAAGAAAGGGGTGATATTACTGTATGCTATAATATAGGTTGTTGTAAGTACATTTTTAGGTATCTGAAAGTGAGAATATAAAGCTTGGTTTAAATACCGCTCCATGATTACAGACCAAAAATATAACCCTGCATTAGACTTTTTAAAAGGTCTATACCGAGGAATTAAAATAAGAATTTCACTGGAAAATTCTTCATTGGTATATTATATAATTAGTTGATCTTCCTGGCAATTTCATATACCAGCAATTAAATTAAAACCTTTATTTTATTTGATATATGATAATGTACCATCTGACTGTGGAGGACAGTATTTCTCAGCCTTATTTTGAATAAATTACTTTTAAAGGTATATATGTATATAATTCCCTTCCACTAACTATTTAGGTTTAAAAATGCATTGGCTTCGTGAAATCCTGTATATTATTTATGTTAAAATTCTGAATTGAATATACCAACAGTATAAGTAAAGTTATTTTTCAAAGTAATTTTGTAATATTTGAACAGTGATAAATATTACTGAACATACTTATGTGTGTATGATGTTGTACCTTTGTGTAGTATAACATCCGGTTCGCATATGGAATATTTTTATGACAGTGACAATCAAGGCAGAAAGCATTTGAAATAGCTTTGCGTACCCCTGCAATACAATCCAGTACATGCTCATATTGTGTGCATCAGTGCAAGCTAAATTTGTTCTGTCATAACAGACAATATAAAAATCGCCTGTAATTATTAGTTTTCCTCATACAAGCCCCAGTTTATGATAAGTCCTTATAAGTCAGTCCTGCAATCTGAATAAAATATATATTATAAATGGTTGAGAGAGGTTCAACTATCTTCAGTTGTTTTTTTCCGGTTTTAAATTTCTCATACGTTGTAGTTGAAATTGCAGTTTGCTTACTTATTATGTACTGATGAAATACTGGCTTTAACTATATATGTACTGCAGAGATAGAATTATATGTGGTAAATACAGAACATTTTTAAAAGAGCAATTTTTGCTGCATACCTGCTAAAACTGTACATGATTTTAAAAAATTAAATTAAATATTACCATGCCAGCTTACGATAATGTACACATACACATACCCTGAATCCAAAATCCATCTATAGTCAAATGCATGCTCAAGAGCTCATTTGTGGCAGCGGAAGCCTGTTGTACCATTCAACTATATTGAGAGGACAATCTTGAGAGTCAGCGAATGTCATCAGTTCTTTAAAGATCCTGCATAAACTATTGGCATTATGTGGTGCTGATCCTGATCCCAAGTTCTTCTGTTTAGAGTGAGTAGATTATGGGATCCTTATGTCTCCTTACTGAAGAATCTATTGGTAAAATTTGGATTTATTTTTTTTTGCTGTGAATAACATTTTCAATGGGATGGTTGTACTTTCTACTTTCTGTTTCTGAGACAGGTTTGAAGCAGACTTCCTGCATAGCTTCAAAAGCAAATGCAATTAAGCTCTTGTGATCTATATACAAAATGCTATTGGAAATGTTACAACCATGCAAACTCAGAATAATAGTGTGATTGGCATTTACGTAAACATTTTTGGTGAGATATTGAATTTATTAAGGGTTTTGTGACGGTGTGAGAAAGAGAAATGGTGTATTATTAAAATACTCATACACCACTTGGTTTACTAGCAAATGGCAGTATTTATCTATCCATTTGTTCCATTTGGAATGTTCATTCCTCTTTTTTTTTCTAGGACTTTCCTATTTTTCTGAGTTTTCTTCTCTTTTCCTAGATCTTTGTTTCCTGAGCCATGATAACATTTTTTCTTCAAACGATTTTCAAATTATTAGGAGGAAAATCATGTGTTGTTCCACATGACATTCAATGTTTGAAATGGCTATTTTATTTTAAAACTGGATTCTGGGGTTATTTTCATACATTTTAGAAATGTATTTTAATATGTTTTAAATGGGTTTTTTTCTTTGTGTTTTTATAATTGGGCTTGAGTTGGAATGGGTTGGAAATAATTATCCTTTTAATTAAAATTATAAGGGTGGAATTCCAAGGGAAGGGAAGAAAGAGAAAGCCTTGCAGTATAGTGGTAGGTCAAAGGGGATAAGCGTGCCTCCTATTTTTGGTATGATGATTTTAGAAATGTTGAGTGCTGTTGATTTATGGGACATAAGGGAATATCTTAACATCTTAACATATGTTTCTAAGAATAAATGTTTCTGAATAAATCTTAACAGTACAATCCTGTACATCCTAATCGGATATAAGCCCCATTGAGCTCAGTGGGACTTCCTCCCAGGCAAACTATGTAAGGTGCATAAAATACACTCAATAGGGTTTATTTCCACATTACTACAATAGCTCCATTAATAATGATTATTTACAAAGCAAGCCAGTAAAATTTTGATTTGGAAAAATAAGAGCTTAAATATAGTTGTTTGTCTCAACTAGAGTTTACTCACTGATTTGGCAGAATGAGTGTTAATTCAGTTCAATTGATCTATTGTAATTGGGACAAGTTATAGAATTTATACCTATAAAAATAAGTGAGAGTTTGATTATATTCCAATCTGTATTATAGCTTCCTTCCTTCTTTCTTTCCTTCCTTTTTTCTAATTGAGAACATAAAATGGTGCTAGATATCTAGGCTTATGGTAGACCCAATGGTTAACTTCTGCAGAATTCTACTTCATCTGCCAGAATTGATTATTCCCACACCTACATCAGTCCTGCAGCTATGTGTAAATTAAATAACTTTCTCTGGAAGACTGGGCAACGTTCTGGATTTTTGATGGAAAGTTGTAAAATAGAAGAAGGAAGTCCCAGTTTCCACAGACAGTTATACTGAAGTTGGCGATTCTTGATCTAGCTAGGATTGGGCTGGGCTGTGGCGCAGGCTGGTTAGGAGCCAGCTGCAACAAATCACTCTGACCAAGAGGTCATGAGTTCGAGGCCAGCTCATGCCTGCATCTGTCTCTGTCTCTGTTCTATGTTATGGCTTATGTTTGCCTTATATGTGTGCAATGTGATCCGCCCTGAGTCCCCTTCGGGGTGAGAAGGGCGGAATATTAATACTGTAAATAAATAAATAAATATGCACTCAAATAAAGATTCTAGTGTGTTTTCTCAGCTGGATAGTAATAGTATGATGAAATAGGTGTTTCTTGCATGGTTCTCATTTTCTGTCCAGCAGCTGGGTTGTATTTTTTAAAAAGGAAGCAAAATTTAATGATTGGTGAGAAGGGCAGCAGGACACACAATTCAGTTGCTTCTGTTCCCCATTTCTTTGTGGATATTGAAAGAGCTGTACATATGCATTTCCAGCTGTTCTTCATGTGTTCAATTGGGTCAAAGCCACTGTCATGTACAACATGGAATTACATGTTGTGTGTCAAAAAATGTTCTTTTGAAACATTTTCCCCATCTTTGGTAAATTTCAAATGTAACTAAAATATTTTCCATATCCTCAGACTCCTTGACTTAAATGTTCCTACCCAGATACAGTGATTTTTCTAACAAAGTTCCGAGGTTTTTTTAATGTAGTTTTTAAGGAAACTGAGCTGTTTTTGACTACCATGTAAAAACTTACATTTTTCACTTAGGTGCATGTAAGGCACTTCTGTGAATTGGGCCCTGGGAACAAATGTATTTTGATCTAGTGGCCATCTGCTCATGAATATCCTATTTGTTAGTTTAAAAAATAGTCTGATTGTAATGAACACGTAATTTGGTAAGATTATGTCATTTCACCAGGTGGCATCACAATAGCAAAGTTTGATGTTTGATGTGAGCCAGTAATCAAACTGGATATACCATTGCCTGATTTATGCATATCACTTTTCAATATTCCTCTCTCATTCTCTTTTAGTTTGAGATGCCAACGTAGTTGTACTTTTGGCAGGATTGTTTTGTGACCTCTGTGCCATAGTTTGCTAGGAGGCAAAATCCTATAGACCAAAAAGGAAGCAAAATTCCATAGCCAATTGCCATCCTTGTTTCACAAATTCTGTGTAATTTAACTGTACCTTAGTGCAGAAACATAGAGAGGGTGGGGAGAGAGTGAGAGTGAGAATTTTAAATTAAGAGCTGTGATATTAACTTAATGGTTTCAACAGAGGCGGAAAGAACATGGAAAGAATCCGGATAGGAGCAGTTCAACATGTTTTGGCAAACTTTTCATTCAAAAATAACAATATGCATATGTGAATTGAAATAACCATGAGCTTTGCATAAGTACACAAAAAATTCCAAATCTACTTGAGAGCTCTTGAGGGCTTTTTCCAAAATGCATCCCAGGATGACTTTTGCTTTCAACGACTTCCACTATTTCTGTTTTGGTGACCAAATACATTTAGCAAGCTGAGGAGTACCTGGAGATGAGGCTGGTCTCCCTTTTCTTTCTTTTTTGTTGTTCATGCATGCTTAGCAAAAAATTCTGGAGGCAGATGTTTTTCACATTGCCTGGTGTAGGCAAGTGCACACAGCCACAGTAGGATTGGCTAGAACAGAATCCAATTCTTCCTCATTTCAAGTCTTATTGCATTGATTATTCAAGACACACTGTTGCAATCTAACACCAAATGTCTGTTTCTCCAACACTTTCATTATCCTCTCAGCACTCGTAAAGAGAATTCCAGCTAGATAAGAGGACCAGAAGGAGTGAGGGGCTGCACACACATGAAAAGACTTTATAAAAAGGAGCTTTTTTGTCAGATTTGTTGACAGAGGTATGCCTCTGTTTCCATTTGGTGCAATTTACCATAATGTTTTGACCAGAAATAGATCATGCATATATCTACTTCGAAGTGATTCTCATTATTTTCAAGGGAACATTCTTCCAGGAAAATGCAGTATCAATGGATTGCAAGCTCAGTGATAAGATTGCATTCTCAACAATTTTAAGGTTATGGATGCACCCATATCATATGTATGTAAATTTAAAATTATGTGTGAAGAGAAGAGAACAAAAGTAAGACATGCTTTAAAGGTATCTTCGTGTTTTTCAGTATAGTGAAGTAGGAAGAAACTATGCAAAAGCTGTTTGGCACATGCATATGCTTCTCTTAGGGCAGGCTTGGATGTCATGATAAACTATTGTTCATCGTGACAGAAATAAGCCATAAAAATGTGTACCTATATATTTTCCTTTTATTAGTCATTGTGAAGATGGTTCAGACGTTAGTCTGCATGGCTGAGCATGGGGGTGGAAGAAAGACATATAAAAAGAAATATTTGCCTGTTAAATTGTCAGATAGGGGCATGTGGAGACAGAGAGAGGGATGCAATTGAAATAGAGATTTAGCTAATTGGGAGCTGAGGTTGTAGTGAAGAGTTGAAAGAATTGGATAAAATATGGTACTTTGATATTACACAGGCTAATATGTTGTTATGTGCCTTCATACTGCTTCTGGTTTATGGAGAAATTTGCATGGCAATATTTGTTCATCTTCCTCTGAGGCAGGGCCGGCCCCACTATTGAGGCCCCTGACGCCGCCGCCTCGGGCGCAGGCCCGGGGGGGCGCCGTCAGGCTGGGCGGGAGGCGGGGCACCGCCCTGACGGTGCCCCGCCTCCCGCCCAGTGCGCCCTGGCCCGTCTGGCCTTTCCTAGCTGGCCAGACTGCAGCGGAGGTCCCTGCAGGCCGCAATCGCAGGGAGCAGCGTGGGAGGCGGGGCCAGGGCACGCTGGGCGGGGCCATGGCGCCGGTGGCGGGGGCGCTTTTCAGCACCCCCGCTTCACATCAAAAAATATCTCCGGCCGGCCCTGCTCTGAGGATGCAAGAGAGTGACTTAACCAAGGTCACTCAGTGAATTTCCATGGATGAATCATGTTCTCCAAAATTATAATCCAGTTCTCAAACCACAGGCTGAAGTTGAATATGCTCCAACTTCTCATAAGTTGCATTGTAAGTTCTACTTAATGGTGAGATCACCATCTTTCACCACTACTCTAGTTCAGAGGACAGTTGACATAATGGTGGGATTTACTTGATTTTTACTAGAATCTCCAGCGCCCACTATCACAAATGATGTATCTAGGATTACATGCAAGAAATGAACTAACCCCTTTCCACATAAGTCCACTCTTGACATCCCCTCTCACACACACATACTTGATTTCAGCAGGACTATAATTTACAAAGTGGAAGTGATTTTGTGAGAGAGATCATAATGTTTCTTCTACACATCTCTTTCAAGTTTGACTGATGATGATGATGATGATGATGATGATGATGATAATGCTCTTTAGTTTCCATCTAATGTCTGCTTCTATTTTTCTCCTAATTATATTATTTTCTAGTTTTGCTCTATTAACAATATTGCAAAGCTAGAGGGGGTGAATGGCTAAGGCACTTTTTATCTGACCCTGTATTAAACATTTTTCAGAGAGAGAAATAATAATGCTACTTGTATTTGTGTTATGCTAACAGGTATACTTTTATCTTAAAAAATAATTATTGCTAAGTCAGTACAAATGAGTATAGAATTATTCTCTTTGTCAGGTTTGGCATTACTGAGCAACAGGACAGATTTATAAAACAAGAATAAACTCCAGCATAAGAGTAGATCTGGGGGAAAATACTGTAAACTAGTATTAATGTTAAGGATACAATGTAATTAATAGGACCAAATGAGTAATGATAACACTTTAAGTTCTAAGATAAACTTGGTTTAAGTACAATATACTCAAATTCATTGAAACATAGCTTTATCATCCTTCTGTAATCAGAATTCACACTTCCGTGAAGGAGAACATGTTTGATTGAACCCAGATAGTTTTGCATTCAAACCTTGGTTTTTACTTGGTGGCCTTTATTTATTTACTAGTTTGGGTACCAGGTGATGTCCAGGTTATTTGAAAAAGTCATATATATATGAATATATATATATATATATATGAATGGTCCCATTAAGAAAATGCGTAAGGTTGTGGGTGAACTACAATTCACATAATGCCAGGTTAACCCCCTCAAACTCCATCAGTACTCAAAGTTGGTCATGTTGGTCATGTTGGGCATGTGTGAGAAGTTTGTTCCAGATGCATCATCGGTGGGGTTTAGTGTGCTCTCCAGCTGCAGGGTGAACTACAACTCCCACCATGGTGGGTCAGTCCCCTCAAACCCCTCCAGCAGGTTCAGTTGGTCATGGGGGTTCTGTGTGCCAAGTTTGGTTCCGGTCTATCGTTGGTGGGGGGTCACAGTTTCTCTGGATATAAGTAAACTACAACTCCCAAAAATCAAGGTCAACCCCCCAACCCTTCTATATTCAAATTTGGGCATATCAGGTATGCGTGCCAAGTTTGGTCCAGATCCATCATTGTTTGGGTTTACAGTGCTCTCGATGTATGTGAACTACTCCCCCAAATCAAGGTGAATTCCCCCCCCCAACCTCTCCAGTATTTTTTGTTGGTCATGGGGGTTCTGTGTGCCAAGTTAGGTCTAGGGCCATTGTTGGTGGGGTTCAGAGTACTCTTTGATTGTAAGTGAACTATAAACTTACAACTCCCAAATGTTAAGGTGCCAAGTTTGGTTCAGATTCATTGTTTTTTGGGTTCACAGTGCTCTTTGGATATAGGTGAAATACATCTCCTATAAATCAAAGTCAGTTTCTCCTTGACTTGGGCATATCAGGTATGCATGCCAAATTTGGTCCAGGTCCATTATTGTGGGTGTCACAGTTCTCTGCCTTGATGCAGGGTGAACTACCACCACGTTGAGTCAGTCCCCCAAACGCCTCCAGTATGTTCAGTTGCTGATCAATTCCACTCTGTTTGCTGTGCACCATAGAAAAGGTAGGAAAGGGTTATGGGAGAGGCAGTGGGTGGGATCATGCAAATTCTACACCAATAGAAAGAGTAAGAAACACCAAGATGTTTGTGATGGAGGAAACACATAAAATCTAGGATTAAATTGTCCCCATATGAAAGCATTCACTTGAGTGGTGGGCAGTATTGTGTTTATGGAGGATATTGACAGGGATTGGCAGTTCTTGAACATGTTCACAGTGTTCTCTATAACCTGCAATGTCATTGGAGAGAGGGCTTTTGGTGGCTTTTCATAGATAGGGGTCATAGTTGTCTGTGGATGTGGGAGTCTGTCTGTAAGTTTGAGCCCCAGACATATACATAAATACATGGTTACATACTTTCTGATAAATTTCATAAATTCTGTTAAAAGTAGAATTACAACTGAAGCATGAAACCAAATGCAATTAAAACCGCAAGTTTTAAAAAAATAGCATTTGACTAGTTGGTTGTTGTGATAATAAAATGACAGGATGCCTCAGTTTAGAAATGTGATAAATAAGTAAATAAATTAAAGGCATAATCCTGTGATGAAGTCATATAATCCAATTAGTTAGAATGAACCTGTGCTAGGATATGTGGCTAAAAACTTAATTCTTAGCTTTATACGGATCTATTACTGAAACATTAATCCTGTTGATATGTTCAGTTTTAGTTGCAATTGAAATGCCATACATGAATTGACAGTATACATAATCAGCTAATATCACAGGGAATTGTGCTCTTGAATATAAGCCTGTTACATATATAGTGGTGACAATAAAAGAAGTAATATGGCAATGTAAGAAAGTTTTTGTAATTTGTGTTCTTTTTGTCTTTCAAATTTTTAGCTTATGTTCCTGAGGAAGAATTGAAAGCAGCAGAAATTGATGAAGACAGCGTGGAGGATGATGGGCTACCCCTGGACATCCAGGAAACAGAGTACACGTGCAATGATGAAACAGAGATCAAAGAGGCTCAGAGTTACCAGAACTCCCCTGTCAGCACAGCAACAAACCAAGATGCAGGTTACGGCTCGCCATTTAGTGAAAACAGTGACCAACTGGCTCTTTTCAAAAGCACTTCCTCCAAAGAAGAGAAGGAAGATCCGTGCTTGGACAATGCTTCCTACCCACAGGACAGCTTGTCACAAATAAAAGCTGTATATGCAAATTTATTATCAGAGTCTTGCTGGTCCAGTTTAGCCTTGGATTTAAAGAAATCTAAAAGTAATGAAAACAGTCAAAAGGAAAATACCACTGACAGCAACAGCCCTAATAACAACACCCCAAGTACATGCACCAATACCAACGCTAGTACCACTACAAGTATCAGTAGTACTAGCAGCAGTAATAGCGGTGGCTCAGGTTATGACTGGCATCAAGCAGCATTGGCCAAAACTCTGCAACAGACCTCATACGGACTTCTCCCAGAACCTAGTCTATTCAGCACAGTGCAGCTTTATCGACAAAACAATAAATTGTATGGTTCTGTGTTTACTGGTGCCAGTAAGTTTCGGTGCAAAGACTGCAGTGGAGCATATGACACACTGGTGGAGCTCACAGTGCACATGAATGAAACTGGACATTACCGAGATGACAACCGAGATAAAGAAGCTGAAAAAACCAAACGGTGGTCGAAACCCAGAAAACGATCACTTATGGAAATGGAAGGCAAAGAGGATGCCCAGAAAGTGCTGAAGTGCATGTACTGTGGCCATTCTTTTGAATCCTTGCAGGACTTGAGTGTCCATATGATCAAAACAAAGCATTACCAGAAAGTGCCTCTGAAGGAGCCAGTACCAGCCATCACCAAACTGGTGCCTTCTACCAAAAAGCGAGCACTTCAGGACTTAGCTTCACCTTGCTCACCTGAGCCAACAGTAGTCACTTCGGAGTCCTCACTTAGTGAGGCTGCAAAGGATCAGAAAATCGCCAACCCCTATGTGACTCCAAACAACCGCTATGGCTATCAAAATGGTGCTAGCTACACTTGGCAGTTTGAGGCCCGCAAAGCCCAAATTCTAAAATGCATGGAATGTGGCAGTTCTCATGACACTTTGCAGCAGCTGACTGCTCACATGATGGTCACAGGACATTTTTTGAAGGTCACTAATTCTGCCTCCAAAAAAGGAAAGCAGCTCGTACTCGATCCTGTGGTAGAAGAAAAGATACAGTCTATACCTTTACCACCCACCACCCATACTAGATTACCAGTTGCAAATGTAAAAAAGCAGCCTGATTCCCCTGCTGGATCTACAACATCTGAAGAAAAGAAGGAGCCAGAAAAGGAAAAAGTAGTTGTTGCTGAAACAGAGAGAAAAATTAAAGAAGAGAATGAGGACTCTTCTGAAAAATTTGAAGCAACAACGGTGTATCAGTACCTCAGAGAAGAAGATCTAGATGAAAGTCCTAAAGGTGGGATAGATATCTTGAAGTCTCTGGAAAATACAGTGACAACAGCTATAAGCAAGGCTCAGAATGGGGCCCCATCTTGGGGAGGGTACCCCAGTATCCACGCAGCGTACCAACTTCCAGGGACTGTTAAATCCAGCCAGCCAGCTGTGCAGAGTGTTCAGATGCAGCCATCTTATGCGAGCAGTGTAAAATCACTGTCTTCAGAACACAGTGCACTGATCCATTCACCAGGCAATCTGACACCTCCGCCTCACAAAAGCAACGTCTCTGCGATGGAAGAGCTAGTGGAGAAAGTCACAGGCAAAATCAGTATCAAAAAAGAAGAAAAAACTGTGGAGAAAGAGAAATGTTCTCCAGTCAAGCCATTGTCACCTGCTGCTAAGGAGAACAAAGACTTCCCTAAATCAGAGGAACCCAAGCAGCAGCCACAGCCACCGCCACCAACACAAAAAAAGAGTCCTGAAACAGAGGTTCAGAAAGTCAAAAAGGATGGTCCAGCAGATTCTCCTGCACTTAATGGTACTGAGCCACCTAAAACAAAAGTCACCAATGGCTGTAATAATTTGGGTATCATCACAGACCATTCGCCTGAGCCATCTTTCATTAACCCCTTAAGCGCTTTACAGTCCATTATGAATACCCACTTAGGTAAGGTTTCTAATCCTGCAAGTCCTTCTTTGGATCCATTGGCCATGTTGTATAAAATTAGCAACAGTATGTTGGACAAACCCATTTACCCAACAACTCCGGCCAAGCAAGCTGATGCAATTGACAGGTATTACTATGAAAACAGTGACCAGCCTATTGATTTAACCAAGTCCAAAAACAAGCCTCTGGTTTCCAGTGTGACTGATTCTGTCTCATCTCCTCTAAGGGAAAGTGCCCTCATGGATATTTCTGACATGGTGAAGAACCTCACAGGGCGTTTGACTCCCAAGTCTTCAACTCCATCTTCTGTTTCAGAAAAATCTGATGCAGATGGAAGTAGCTTTGAGGAAGCTCTGGATGAACTGTCCCCAGTACACAAGAGGAAAGGTAGACAATCTAACTGGAACCCTCAGCATCTTCTGATCCTTCAAGCCCAGTTTGCTTCAAGCTTGAGGGAGACTCCTGAAGGCAAATACATTATGTCGGACCTAGGCCCTCAGGAGCGGGTACATATCTCTAAGTTTACTGGTCTTTCCATGACCACAATTAGCCACTGGCTGGCCAATGTGAAATATCAATTAAGAAGGACAGGTGGAACTAAGTTTTTAAAGAATTTGGATACAGGTCATCCTGTTTTCTTTTGCAATGATTGTGCCTCTCAATTCAGGACTGCTTCTACATACATAAGTCACTTGGAGACACATTTAGGTTTTAGTTTAAAGGACCTGTCCAAATTGCCACTAAATCAGATTCAAGAACAGCAGAATGTTTCAAAAGTCCTCTCAAATAAGACTTTAGGCACACTTGGAATTGCTGAGGAGGACTCAGGTTCTACATTCCAGTGTAAGCTGTGTAACCGAACTTTTGCAAGCAAGCACGCAGTAAAGCTGCACCTTAGTAAAACACATGGCAAGTCTCCTGAGGACCATCTGATCTATGTTACTGAGTTAGAAAAACATTAGTGTCCAGGTAAGCAGCCAGGTATGCAAGTGACCACAGGAACATTGCACTAAACTTCTTCATAGTACTGCACTAGGCCTGACCTGAGCCTCTGAAATCAGTCTTACTTTTGTTGCTGAACTGCCTATCTGGACCTTGGTTTTTCTTACATACATTTTGTAGTTATATTTATATGCTCTTTGTCTGATATGTGCATGTTTTTTTAAACCCTCTTTTCTTTCCTTTCCTTTTTCTGTGAGTCAAAGTCTGACCTTTATTTTCAACATCTGTCCTTGATGTTAACCTATCTTTTGTAGAATATAGTGGGAGACACTATTGAGAGACGTTAATTTAGCCGTAAAGAAAGGCACAAAGAACAATAACAAAAAGACATCCTAAAATTACAAAGTTGCCATGACAATAAAGGTCACAGAATCCCGTAGTGTCAGTTTTTAACCCTTTGAGGATAGTAATAGCATTTCTGTGCCTTTCCCAAAAGAAGATTTTAAAGGCATTTTATCCTAATAGAGCTGGGTCAAAAACAAAATATACATGTAATATTTTTTAAAATGTCAGAAAAGACTTTAAAACACATTCTGATTGTGAAGAATTGGTGCAAGCAGCTCTTTAACAATGATGAAAATCTATTAAGTGCTCAAGGGGTTAGAAAACCATAACTACGTTAAAAAATAGAAATAACCCATATTTCCACAATGCCCAAACCCTCAGATGCTGAAAATTGCCATGTGGTTGGCAAAAAAAGTATGCAAGTTATTTAAAATATGTAAAAATGCTATTTCTTTTTCCTGTAAAATATTGCAGTTTATAATTATTTACAAATGTAAGCTTTGGTACAAGCTGACCTTTCTATAGTGTGCTGCACTGGTACATGAAAATGAAACAAATGAAAAATGAGGCAAGTGTTGGATTCAGTTCCTTGTAAATTGCCAGCATCAGCATAGAAAAAAAAGTACATGTTACATATTGTACCATTTTAAACTGTTCAACTTCCTTTCTACCTTCTGGCTGTTTGCTTTCTCTTTTAACTTTTTATATTGTCATTTTATATTCAATTTCTGTGTATATAATGTAAAACCACACTTTTTTGAATAAAATTTAGTTCCTGCAGCTTGAGTTAAATAGAGAAATTTTACTGGCACCTGCATCTTCCCAGATGCATGTACTCAAAGGAACTATCTGACAAAATAAATAAATAAAAATAAAGCGAGCAATGCACTATGAATTATACATTTTGATGTTTTATCATTAATATTGTACAGTACATTTTTGGTCCACACAATTAAATCCACTGTTTTCTCAAGTGTAAAATAAATCCACAAGAAGTTCTTGATTTATGTATATTGTGATGTCATTACTTTGCCTTGAGGTCTTCATTACAGAAGTGAGAGGTTTCAGCACGAGAGAATGCTTGAAATCATTTGTGTATTTTAATATGCTGTATTCTGTTGCTTATGTATTAGTAATACCTCAAGCCATTATTGCAATGGCTTACAGATGCTGATATACAAAATTAGGAACCACTGTGCCCATTAGAAATGAGCATTTGTTTCATATCTGAAATGTAACTTTTGTCTCTGAAAGTTCATGTAACTGCTGGCTTTTTTTTTAGCTGTATGAAAGCCAATAACAGATACCCAGTGGTTTAGCCAGATGCCATTTGTAAAGATGACTAGTTGCCCCATTGCATTCCTTCTAAAGGAATGCCATAGCATATCTACACTAATTCATTATCCAGTAAAGGAGAGGTGTGTACAAATCAACTTGTAGTGGCTGATTTGGATTAATGCTGCTTAACAAGGCACTGAACCACTTTAACAAAAGCCATGGGTTGCTCCAACATTCTGAGACAGAACTGGCCAGAACGGTTTACATGGCCATGCTATATTTCTCAGACTTGGACAGCCTCCCTCCCTATCCTGCTCCCATTCTTGTTGCCATAGCAGCCAGTGGGTACAACATGGTTAGTTTATGTCCCTCATAGGCTGGAGTCATGCCAGCCAGGGTACAAGGGCGATCAGAGAACGAAGGAAGGGAAGTAGGGGCGATTCCTCCTCTCCCCTTTCATATGTTGCTTAGGCATCCTGGCCAATGTCACTCCTGCTGGCGAATGACGGACACTAGCCACATTGTGCTCACCAGCTGCCGCAACAAGGAGAAAAGAAGGATGGCCAGGACTCCCTCCTGCCTCCACAATGTCTGTGTGTGGGAAGGGGGTGGTCAAAATCATCCCGGGGCAATCTGGCATTCACCACTAGATCAGCCCTGGGATAAAGGGTCTATGTAGTGTCAACCCTTAGCCTCCCTGTAGCTCATTTCATATTAAAAGAGAGATGTCCGCCACAATTCTTGTAATTTTTCACCCTCTCGGAAAAGGTCTTCTTTGGATATTTATCTTTGGTCTACTGCTTAGTATTCAAGGCAGCAGCAAGTGACTTATCCATAAGTCCCGTGCCATACTTCAGTTTGGATTGCTGGGTCATCTGATTTCTAACTATTAATTTAGAGCCAGTAGTTCAGAGTCAGATAATCAGGGACTCTTCTCACATTACCCTTGCTTCTCCTATGTCTGTATGAAAGGCCATATATATAACTAGCTCTATGAAGCTACTAAATTGAATTTTTCTCCAAACTGGCTGCTCATGTAGCTAGCACTTGTATTTAAACATGGGACTATACAGGAGCCTTTGCATTTAAGAAAAGAAAAGCATTGTATGAGAAGTAGCCTGGAGAATCTGATTCTTCTAGGTTTTTTTTATCTGCTGAGAATGCCCTAGTTATGTGGCCCACTTCAGGGCTTGTTGATAAAGTAGATTTGAAAAAAGCAGGTTTAGCAGTTCCTAAAGGTGCATGATTTAGTTAAGTTTCACTACAGAGAAAACTTTTAGGCTCCTTTGCCCCAGGCCATGTACATTTCTGCTTACATCTTTGGGTTGCCTAGTTCAGCATAGTATAAAATTATGTAGTATCTTTTCCCAAAAAAGAGAGTTAAACTCCCTGTCACATGGTTGTGGTGGTGTATTCTGTGAGTGCATATATTACATCACAATTAGTTTTTAGAATTAATTGGATAGGTTCTGGCTTCACACAAATGTAGGATTATTATTCACTGCTCCATCTCAGACAATACACACAGAGAAATAGTGCTGGTGTATTGTTTTGGCATGTATGTTTTCTGAGATTGCTTCTAACATTAACTTAGGATCCTCAAATGGTATGCTAACAGAGGCACCAAGGAGGTTGCACCAAGACTCTAACTGCAGATTACACTTTCTCTAGCCTTGCTTTGAGAATACAGGTAGGGAAGCATCTAAAATGTGACAGTTCTCTGTTGCATAGCTAAAAAGGTACCATATTTTTGGAGTCAAACTGGACAGGACTGGAACTCCAAGTGTGCTTTGCCTATTGGGGAGAAAAACCCAGTCCAGAATGCAAAGACAGCATGAGGGAAAATGATTTTGTCTTTCCCTTTTACAGAGTTTTTCAGCTGATGTTTCACTGAATTTATTTACTATTTATTTACTATTTTTCTGTGGCTCGAAGCGGACTCAGGTATTTGCCTTATTTGTATATTTTCCTAATTGGGAAAATTTACAGAAAAAGGAATGTTCCTATAATGTGATTCTCACCAGGAAATGAAAGCATCATGTGTGGGAGGGCTAAACATCAGGTGCCAAAATCCTAATCAAAGACCCTGCACAGTTATAGCACAATGGTTCCACCTTAACAGTCCTGGCTCCATCTACAGAACCCTGAAGACTGTAGTTTGATGAAGCATTAGAGTTCTCTGGCTAAGAACTATAAATACCCTTCCCTAAATAGCAAATCTCAGTATCCCACAGGATGTTGCCATTGTAATTAAAGTTGAATCAATAATGCTACAACTGTATAGTGTGAAAAGGTCTCTGGTTATACTATCACCTTCTGCCCCTATGGTTGCTGCTTGTAAAAGAATCAGGTGTTCCTGTCTTAAATCGCATGCTTCTGTTTTATGGATGTTATATTAAATATATTTTGAAATATGTGTTTAAAAATTGCCTGTTGATGCCAAGAAGGTTGATTCAGTGTCTGTGGATGGAAAACTGAGAAGCCCAATTCACACAAACAGTAGATCCTAGTTCCTCTAGTTACGCATGACTTCAGGATGGTGGAAGAGGGCCACATTGTTAAAATCTTCCTCAAAAGAAAAGTAATGATAGTACATTAAAATGAACATAGAGGGAATCTAGGGTCAAATTATCTCTTCTCTCAGAAATCTAATTTTCCTGCTGGTACTCTGTGTATTTGTATGTGATTTCAGTTCAAAGAACTACAGTCCAAAAGAGATTTACAATTTCAATTGTGTGAATTAAAACAAATTTACCACTATAATCAAATGGCCACAAGTTAGAAAGGCACAATATAACTTACTTGTGAAGAACTGTATACAATTTCTCTCTTTTCACCAAGACAGCTATTGTACTCTCAACTCCCAATAGTGAGTCATCACTTTTCCTAGATTTCCTATACCATGTGGCTGGTACAGTATGAGCCCTATATCCACGGAGTATATGCTTCTGAACATACAGTGGAAATAGGAGACAGTGGATCCTGGAGGACCTGGAGAAGTACTGAAGTTACCAAATCCTCCAAGGCAACTCTATTGATAACTTCTATCAGAAAGCTTACCATAGAATCACCTGGAGAACATAGCAAACTTGTAGAGAGAACACATTTTGTCAGACATCGGTAAGTGAAACCTCAGATACCGATCCCAAGTCTATGGTGGTTGTATTGTATATACTCTTATTTAGTGACCAGTGATGAAAGAGAGGGAAGGGAGGGAGAGAAGGAAGGCAGGAAGGCAACACAATGGTTCTCCCTTCTGTTCTTGCAGCTGTGATGCCCCTCTGAGGTTTTGACATTAGTTCTTACTTAGATTACAAGAAGACAGAGGTGTACTTTTTAAATATTACATTTTGAAGCAAAGCTGATGCTATCACATCAGGTGTTTCCCTTAATCTTTATTTCTGTTCTGTTCAATGCAGATGTCACTTAGAATGTAAAAGTGAGCTGTCAGGGCCTTCAGTGTTCAGTGCTATGAGTGCAGTGACAATTAATGCATGTGAAAGCCAAGCATACACTATCCATTACACAGTTTGCAAAGACATTCACTAGAAGCACCTCTGAGAAACTTGTTTTTCTGGTATTACATGCATGACTAGGATGGAGAAATAGGTGCAGCATGGTTTTAAATGTATTTACTATTTTATTTTTATTTATAATTGGATCCAATAATACATTGGAATACATATTATTATAAGACACGAATTAAGCTATTTGGTGCTTGATGAAGGATCACAAAACAATTTTCCTTAAAGATCTGCTTCTTAGCCAAGTCACAAGCATGTTTTGACAAAATACATACTTTCTGAAACCATGGAAAAGATATGCAGATATATATAAATGTTGTGGACTGCATGCAATTAATCAAGTTCAAATTGTTTGGAAAGATCATTTTGCCGGAATAAAAAAAGGCAAGCCCAGATTCTTTGACCATTACTAATACTTAACTGAGCATATCTCCCTACTTCTGCATTTAAGATCCCCATTTGCAAACACCTTCTGGGGAAAGACCGTTGGTTTGTTGATGTTCCTTTCAATTACATGGGATTTAAATTGTTGAGTATGCATTCACTTGAGCATTTAGCAGCAATATTTTACTAAGTGAAGATAGATTGCTGTTAGCCTTGATACAGAGTATAAATAACAACAGTCATTTCACTAATAATAAATTGTTTCAAAAGAGGAAAACAAAAAGTAATATCTAAAATGAAAAGCCACATATTTATATTATTTAGATTTATTCTCAAGATAGTATTTAGTTTCCTCTACTGGTTTCATGATAGCGAATTCCTGATTGGCTCTATCTGAAATGCATATACCACTTGTGTAAGGGTACGAAACAGTTGTACAGGTCGAGTATCTCTTATCTGGAATTCTGAAATCTGAAGTAATCCAAAATCATCCACATGGGTGAGTAACACCTTTGCGTTGTGATGGTTCATTGTACACAGACTTTATCTTGTGCACAACATTATTAAAATATTGTATAAAATTATCTTCATCTTATGTCTATAAGATACATGGTATGACCCCCCCCCCCTGCAAATCTGCGGGGATACATTTCCTGAGTTTCATATGAAACGGTGAAAAATTACAAACTATTCTTTTCAATACAAAAACAATGGAGGTAGTGTAAAATGGGTGCAGTTTGTACGGGGTGGTGGATAAAGTGAGTAAGTCAGATCATCGATAAGTGAAACAATGTGTATCCGTTCCATGGGTCGCCCTTTATATGACAGATAAATAAATTTCGTGTTTAGACATGTATTTTGGAATACCATGGGTCCTATCCCCAAAATATCTCAATATGAAAATACACTAAGCACTTCTGGTCCCAAGCATTTCAGATAAGGGATAGTATTCAACCCATATACTGTGTTTTTAAGCAATTAAAACATCTAGATATTTATTTCACTTCAATGACTGGATCCTTATGCCTTTTAAGACCCAAAGGTTCATATGGAAAAAGAAAAACTTTTGAGGTAATGTAAATTATTTCTCTATTTTAGTCTTCACATAACATTCTACATAATAACTTTAAAAGTTTTGTTTATTTTAATCCAGGCTTGTAAATATGACTACAGGGTATTTAATTCCAGGTTAAATCATTGCATGGGATAAATTATAACTGAAATACAGTGTGCTTTGGCCTAATTCAAATCTCTTTAAAGTTGCCCTCGAAATGCTAGATGTAGAGAGAGTTCTCAACACTAGGTGACCTTGTTATCTTAAAGGGTATTTAATAGTTCTGCAAAATCTAAAGGAAGTAGAATTTTTATTTTTATTTTAACTAGAACATTTGCAAGCCTACATTCTTTCATTTTAAGGAATCCAGATGAACTGAGTGAGGCATTCTATCTCTGATTAATCGATATAATGGAAAATACAGAAATGTTATTGTTTGGTAGGCATAGATTCTTTAGGTTTGCTTTATTTTGTTTTATTTTAACAGCACAACACAAAAGAGATCCATGTAGTACAGTTTAGAAATTTAATATTCTAACTTTGGGCCCTTCCACACAGTCATATAACCCAAAATATCAAGGCAGATTATCCACAGTATCTGCTTTGAACTGGGTTATCTGAGTCCACACTGCCATATAACCCAGTTCAAAGCAGATAATGTGGGATTTTATACAGTTGTTTGGAAAGGGGCCTTTATTTCCTTTATGTTCAACAATAACCAATGGGAGAATATTTTATTAAACCGGGATTAAATTACATATTGGTGTGCACATGTATATTCTTGCTAGTTATTTCTACATATCTTCAGAAGGATAGGTTTTCTTGATAACAGCACTTCTGTTTGAAAATGACCTGCATGAACTTTTCAAGCCAGTCATGAAGAAAGGAACCTGGAAGTGCCTCAAGGTTGGTGTATACACAGTAAGGCTCTATCTTTATTCTTTTAAAAAATTAGCATTCATTGTATCTCTTTCCTTTCAAGAATGGTGCAAGCTACTTTTTGCTGCCAACACATCTTTCAGGGTTGATGTTTGACCAGCCAACAATCTGAGCAAGCATGATTTCAGTTTATCTCCTTTGGCCTACATTTTGTATTGTTTTTTCCTTGGTATCTCATAGGCAGTATATTTCAGAAATGTTTTTGTGGGCCTCTGGTGATCAGAGAGTCTAACAGTTACTTATGAGAATTGCAGGTGATTCTGTGGCCCCATCTGCACAGCCATATAATCCATATTCTGAATCCAGATTATCTGCTTTGAGCTGGATCAGAAACTGGATTATATGGCAGTGTAAATCCAGCCTGTGTTGAAATACAGGATGGGCCAAAAGTCACAAAGGGGTTTCAATATGTTTCCATTTACAGTATCATAGCATCATTCAAGGATCCCCCAGTGGTGCAGTGGATTAAACTGCTGAGCTGCTGAACTTGCTGTTCGAAAGGTTGGTGGTTCGAATCTGTGGAGCGGGGTGAGCTCCTGCTGTTAGCCCCAACTTCTGCCAACTTAGCAGTTCGAAAACATGCAAATGTGAGTAGTTCAATAGGTACCGCTCCAGTGGTAAGGCAACAGCACTCCATACAGTCATACCGGCCACATGACCTTGGAAGCGTCTACGGACAACACCCGCTCTTTGGCATAGAAATGGAGATGAGCACCACATCCTAGAATCGAACATGACTGGACTTGATGTCAGGGGGAAACCTTTACATTTACCTAGCATCATTTACTATACAGTATGTGTATGTATGTATGTATATATGTGTGTGTGTATATATATATATATATATATATATATATATATATATATAGGTAATGAAATTTCGGCCTAGGACAAAACAACAAAACTACACATCCCAGAAACACTAAACTTGGCAGCACAACCCCTCATCCATGCCTCTACGTTCATACAACAAAAAGAAAAGAAAAATAAAATCCTAATTAGAGGGAGAGGAATAATTGTTTTTATCCAATTGCTGCCAGTTAAAAGGCTAAGCTCCGCCCACTTGGTCTCCTAGCAACCCAAGCAGCCCAGGAGACAGGCAGAGTTAGGCCTCATTTAGGCCTCTTCCACACTGCCTATAAAATACAGATTATCTGATTTGAACTGGATTATATGGCAGTGTAGACTCAAGGCCCTTCCACACAGCTATATAACCCATTTATAATCTTATATTATCTGCTTTGAACTGGATTATCTTGACTCCACACTGCCATATAATCCACTTCAGTGTGCAGTCGGACCCAACTGGACTTAATGTCAGGAGAAAACCTTTACCCTTTACCTTAACTACCACCAATTCCTCAATACTTTATTTCCCATAACACCATACTTCGCCACAGCAACGTGTGGCCGGGCACAGCTAGTATATATATAAAATATATGAAGTAAGATTATATTTCATAACATGTAAAATCTTTTAAACATTTTTTTCAAAAGGTTATTACAGCATCAGATGCCTTTGTGAGAAGTGTTTTCTATAGGAAACTCCATATTCTCCAGTGTGATAACATACTAATCAATAATCTGTTAAATATGATGGGTTGACCAAACTCATTCGAAGGGCCCTTCCACACAGCCATATAACCTAGAATATCAAGGTAGATAATCCACAATATCTGCTTTGAACTGGGTTATCAGAGTCCAAGTGGAAGTATCCCAGTGCGATGCAGAAGAAACATGACTTGAGGCTTCCCTTCTATTATTTCCTCCATTTAAAAGAAAAGAGAGTGCCATCTATAGATGAATGTGTACATCTATTATACTTTAAAAGGATTTGAAAACTTCAGCTAGTTCAAAATGTAACACTCGGGTTATGGATTGACTCTGATGTGACTAGGATATGTCATTGCAAAAAAAAAAAGCATAACATAAAGTAAATAATAAAATAGTAGCATCCATGCCATTCACACACATTGATATACTGGGTTTTGGTTCTATTTTTAAGATAGAAGATACTACAAGCTTTAATGTGCACACACATGGATTGAACATATCTTTGTTCTGGGAAAATATCTTTTGCATTGCTGAAACAGAATGCAAGACTGCAGATACAGGAAGTTGTTCCTTTCTCTCAGCTATACACACAAAGAATGAGCTTTTTGTCCTTCTCGAAAATTTGCTTCCCACCCTTTGCTCCACCCCAGAGTGAGTCCAATGATCTCCAACCCTGAAGTGAGTTGGCCACAGTGTAAGCCCATGTGGAAGGGGTTGTCCTTTGTGTTTCCAGCTAAAACCTGGCACAAACACTCCAGAGAGCACACAGACAGACTTGCTTGCCCACATTTTCTTCTGCCATTCTTTCTCTCTGATTATTCAGCTAAATGTAACATGAACATTTTTCTTTAAGCCCTGGTTAGATTTGGTTTGTCACTGTGAGGTTCCAACGTGTAACATCTTATTTGTTGTCATGGAAGCACAGTTACAAGCTCAATGTCACAAAAAAGCCATCTTCCAACGAAACAATGAGAATTGGCAGAGCAACTCAGCAAGTCACCATCCTTCTGTAGTTTCTAAGGAGGGTGGGGGAATGGGCATTTTGAGAGGAAAAACGTTCTCTATTTTTAACGCTTCAGGTGGTTTCCTTCAGCTACAGCAGCTTTCCACTGCAGCAAACACATGGTGGTGCCATAGAGGAAGTAGATCTTGCAATATGACAAAAGTGCGGCATTTTGCATATTGTGTGTTTTTAAAGAGAAAATATTATTCAGTATTATCTCTTGCTATATAAAATGATTCACATCTCTAGCAAAGGACTCAGTGGGTTATACAGAAATCTACAAGATGTCTGTTGTGAAAAAACTGGCAAATCCTTATCTTCTTAAACAAAAAATGCAAAAGTTATACAGTACTTGAATAAATCTTCACAATATAATGTAGTAGAGTTTGCATTTTAAGAGATCGCCAAAGACTCTGAAAATGTATAGCCTGGATGAGGATGATGGAAAATGTGTTGTATTTTTGTCCTGTGTATGCAAGGTCCAACACCTGATTATGTCCAGAAGAGGATGTCCAAGTTGGTCAAAGATTTTGAAACCAAAGTCTATCAGTACAACCCTTAATTTAGTCATCTGGACTTTTAGGGAGAATTCAGGCTTTATTTGCTCTAGGATCCATTGATTTGTCTTTTTAGCAGTCTTTTCCAGCATCACATTTCAAATGTTGATTTTCTTCCTATCAGCTTTCTTCACTGTTCATCTTTCACTACCATATAGAAATGGGAAATATGATTGCATAAACAATAATAACTTTAGTGTTCAATGTGATATCTTTATACTTCACCATTTTGCCTAGTTCCTTCCTAGCAGCCCTTCCTAGTCCTAGGCTCCATTTACATGGACTCAAAATTTGATTTGACATGCCAGACACAGGATCAGGCTCAAATGGATTCTGCACAGGGACATTCTCAGCTACTCTAGATGTCCCCCTTTGCCATCCCATTAGAAATCAAAATAAAAGGGATAATCTTGGGACATAATGATTTAGTGCAGTGGTTCTCAATCTGTGGGTCCCCAGATGTTTTGGCCTTCAACTCCCAGAAATCTTAACAGCTGGTAAACTAGCTGGAATTTCTTGGAGTTGTAGGCCAAAACACCTGGGGACCCACAGGTTGAGAACCACTGGTTTAGAGGGAGCTACCAGATATTATCCAATGTATTTGCCCACTTTTATTTCTATTTCTACTCAGACATTGCAGAGATATGCATTTCTTTTAGGCAAGAAAAATAGATGCCTATTATAAATATGCACAACAAAGACTCACCTACATTTATGTAATATTATATCTGTTTCTTAAAGTGTTTTGTTACTGGGTTGCTGTTAGTCTTTGGGCGAAATGTCAGGAGAGAACGCTTCAGGAACATGTCCATACAGCCCGAAAGACTCACAGCAACCCATTGATTCCAGCCATGAAAGCCGGATGGAAATTGGTTGCTGTGAGTGTTTTGTTACTTCTCTAAGATGGCAAAATTGCTAAGGACACTGGAGGGGTTCCTTAAAAGGAGGCGGTGAGGGGGTGGGGAATAAAAGAAATGTGGCAGTATCTTTTAGACTAACTGGGTTTTTTTTATTATTATTTTAGCAAGAGCTTTCATGGAAAAGTGGACTCTTGATATCCACTAGGGTTGGGTTCCAGGAACCCCACCCCATTTTTGGATACCAACCTATCCAAACCATAGGTTCCAATCTATATAACGAGGTAGGAAAGTGGTATATAAAAAGGAAAAATCAAGATTTACTTTTTTGAATATAATTTTCTGTGTGCAAAAATTGTGGAATAGGAAGGCTGACTGTGTAAACTCACTTCTTCAAATGCAGTACAAATTGATAATAGATGTCAGGTAGAAAGCATAACTATACAGTGATGAGAAAGTGATGGAATGCAATAGGACTCTGAAAGATGCAAATGATGACCCTTTCCCTAAATGTTCAAAGGGCTGAATAATGTGAATGTAATTTAAAAGTCTTTCATATCTTTACAGTGATCAGTTAGTGTTGGTATGTGAAAGCCCTAAATTGGTTTCCCTGGGTTCTTTTTGAGAGGATTCGTTTTGTTATATGTGCAGTAGCCTGGACTCTTGTAGTAATATATATAGCATGCGATGAAGTTATTGTATTTGTTCATACCTTTGCTAATGCATTGGAATGTGTGGAAATACAGTCGGCCCTCCTTATCTACAGATTCTACATATTCAACTACACATAGCTTGAAAGTATTTTTTAAATCTGATTTTGGCATCTCATGTAAGGGACACCATTTTACTTTGCCACTATATTTAATAGGAGATGAGCATCCATGGACTTTGGTATTGAGGCCATGGGGGAACCAAACTGCAGTGGATACTAGGCCCACTGTAATTCAATTCAGCCATTTCGTTTTCTGGCATTCCTTTGTAATTTCCTTGTTCAAAGACTGTAGCCTGTAAATCCCTTATTGTATGTCCAGAAATGTGGAAATGTTTTGCAACTGATTTACAGAATGGACTTCTAGTTAGTCCAGCTTTTAAATCATGTCCTGATTGAAGGGCACTGCTAGTTTCCTGTGGATTTTATTGCAATAGAAACAGTCTAAAGAAAAAGTGAGGGCAGCAGACTCAGTGTAGTCCTTTTAGGGTTAAAGATCCTTAAGCTTTAAAGAGAATATATAAAAGAAAATTTTCTTTCTGAAATAATTTATGGAAATGCCGTGCTCCCTTTGAAGGTTCCATGTCACTGCATAGCACTACGCAATGTTCTCTTTCTTCACCTGTCAGGCAAGGACCACCTCGAAGAGTCTCACTACTGATTACTAGTTAATTGTCATTAATAAGTGACAACTGACATTATGGGGGCTTAATGCAGAGAGAACAGAAAAGAGCCACAGATATTCTAATGAGCTGACTCCTACGTGCCCTCTATTGTTGTCGAAAATGAGGAGCTGTCGTCATTGTTCAAGAGATGGGCTTCAATTGCTCTGGAAAAAAATTCTTTTAATTTCTTTATGCATAGATAATTCCTGGTGCTCTCTCTCTTTCTTGCACTCCTTATCTCTCACCCATTTTGTCTCATATACATACAACGAGCTTTACACATGCACACATAAATGCACATTGCTACTTCTATTTCTAGGAATATTCTTATAATAACACTTACTAATTATATTAATCTAGTACAAACCTAATACATTGCTATGAAAAAAGATCTGCAGGAAATTCTGGGTGGGTGGATGCGTTCGAGCAGTGGACAGATAAGTAGGTAAAGACAGACAGACAGAAACAAGATAGATAGAAATATGATAGATATACATAGATACAGACACATAAATAGACAGAATAAAATATTTAATATAGAACATCAATATTTTAAAATCATAATCAGGAGAGGGGTGAAAACTGTACCAAGAATAGATGGAAAGCTAAAAACAGTTACCAAGACTGCAGCTTTGGACTCAAAAGTGATGGAGAGATGAGATGCTTGGCCCACTATGAAAGATCACAGCAGTTTCTTAAGGGAAAACCTTCTTTCATGTGTTTCTCCAACAATCACTTTAAAATATCATCAGATGCTTATCTGTCAACCTACTTCTGTATAAAGCCATAAAATTAAGCTTCCTTTGAAACCAGTGTAAACTAATGAGTTGCTTATAACTTGAGAATTTTCTATGTGGTACAGTATGTAATTCCTGTTAATGGTCATAGGTATTAGTCAAGGGAGAGCCAGTGCGGTGTACTAATCTGCATGTTGGACTATGACTTTGGAAACCAGGATTTGAATCCTTGCTCAGCCATGAAAACCTATTGAGTGATCTTAGGTAAGGCACACTCAGAGGAAGGCCAAGGCAGTCCTCTGAACAAATCTTGCCAAATAGAAAGATTCACCTTTTTGTTGTTGTTGTTTATTCAATTAGTCGCTTCCAACTCTTTGTGACCTCATGGACCAGCCCATGCCAGAGCGCTCTGTTGGCCGTTGCCACCCCCAGCTCCTTCAAGGTCAAGCCAGTCACTTCAAGGATACCATCCTGCCATCTTGCCCTTGGTTGGCCCCTCTTCCTTTTTCCTTCCATTTTCCCCAGCATCATCTTCTCCAAGCTTTCCTGTCTTCTCATTATGTGGTCAAAGTACTTCATCTTTGTTTCTAATATCCTTCCCTCCAGTGAGCAGCCAGGCATTATTTCCTGGAGTATAGACCGATTTGATCTTCTTGTGGTCCAAGGCACTCTCGGAATTTTCCTTCAACACCATAGTTCAAAATAGTCTATCTTCCTTCGCTCAGCCTTCCTTATGTTTCAGCTCTCACATCCATAGGTTACTATGGGGAATACCATTGCTTTAACTATGTGGACCTTCGTTGCCAGTGTGATGTCTCTACCCTTCACTATTTTATCGAAATTGGTCATTGCTCTCCTCCCAAGAAGTAAACGTCTTCTGATTTCCTGGCTGCAGTCTGCGTCTGCAGTAATCATTGTCCCTAGAAATATAAAGTCTGTCACTGCCTCCACGTTTCTCTCTGTATTTGTCAATTATCAATCAGTCTGGTTGCAATAATCTTGTTTTTTATGTTTAACTACAAGTCAGCTTTTGCACTTTCTTCTTTCACCATGGTTATAAGGATCCTCAGTTCCTCCTCACTTTCAGCCATCAAAGTGGTAACATATGCATATCTGAGGTTGTTAATGTTTTTTCCCAGCAATTTTAACTCCAGCCTTGGATTCATCAAGCCCCGCCTGTCGCATGATGTGTTCTGCATACAAGTTGAATAGCTAGGGTGACAGGATACAGCCCTGCCATACTCCTTTCCCAATCTTAAACCCTTATGATGTTCCATGGTCTGTTCTTACTGTTGCTACTTGGTTGTTATACAGATTCCTCAGGAGACAGACAAGGTGACTTGGTGTCCCCAGGCCACCAAGAACTTGCCACAATTAGGGTGGCCATAAGTCAGAAATGACTTAAAGGTGCGCAACAAAGACAAGCCAAGGATCTGCTTCTTTTATCAGTCACTTTTCAGTTGCCTGGAACCAGTTCAGATGTTTACTTTGTGTTTGTATTATCATTATCATGTTAAGAAAATTGTGCTAATTAGTGTTGTCTGAAAGTTTTCCTATGTATTTATTGGACTGTTGTACGGGCTTATAAGGAAGCCTGGAGAGTAAAATTACTTCAGGTTTTCCCCATTTAAACAAACACAAAGAAACATGATACATTTTAATTGGTGGCCAAATTAAATTATAATGGCTACATTCTTATGGTCCCTGTGAAGGTAGATTGTGGGGGTTATAGGCTACTTTGAATCTCCTCTTCTCAAATTGGAGAGAGAGGATCAACCTTGGGGGGAAAGAACCAACCCTACAAATATATTTCTGGTTTTTTAGAAGCATCAGTCGTATTTTTATTTCTATTGGACCTTCAGTATCAGTTGAAAGGAAGACGAGGGAACTGACAGTTTAATATTTGGATTTGCAAGCTTGGATCTATAGTGGAGTAGCTGCCTTAGAAAGCTTAGAGTATTTTTGGGGATCCATTTCACTCTGCATATTCTTTTTTATTTTTAAATTATTGTCATCTGGCTGATGGTACAGGGTGACAAAGACAAGGACAAACAGAATGAGAGATAACTTTTATCCTAGAGCTGTGGCTGTGTTGAACTCCATGGTTTCGCATTGATGTGGCATTGGGTAGAGGGGTAGATGTGTTGTTTTGTGGTGTCTGCTGGGAAAGGCATTTAATTTCTTTATGCAATAGCACAAATAGCACAGTAAACCTATTCTATTGTGTTCTATTCTATTCTATTATATTCTGATGGACTGCAATTCCCAGTAGCCCTAGCTGGCATAGCTGGGAGTTGCAGTCAGATATTTCAAGGGCCACATGTTTTCCACTCTGATCTGTAGCTTTCCTATTCCCCTAATGCAGTGGTTCTCAACCTGGGGTCCCCAGATTTTTTGGCTGTGAACTCCCAGAAATCTTAACAGCTGATAAATTGACTGGGATTTCTGGGAGTTGTAGGCCAAAAACATCTGGGGACCCCAGGTTGAGAACCACTTCCCTAATGCATCACCTGAATTAGCATTGAGAAGCTTGAGTTCATCTTGGGTTGGAAAGTTGGGTCTGTCTTAAGCATTACCCCACAGTTAGAAGAAGCAGGCCTCCTCCTTGACTCCCACATTTCCTTGCTCTTTCTGGAAGAAGTAACCACCACATTTGAAGTCAGATCTGATGCGGAAGTTAAGGGTTCAAAGACTTATTATGGAAAGAAAGTTATATCAACTAGAAAAAAAGAATTGTAACTGAAGATTTTGCAGTTATATCATATATAAAGTATGGGGGGAAATGAGAATATGGAATTTATGTTGGTAGAACAATTTCAAGACACATGGTGTTTGCACTACATGCTTCATTTTTTGAAAAACCACTTTGAATGGTTTATTTCATAAGGGCCACCCCTGAGCTAATCCCTACTGATTTGGATGACCCTCTCTATCTCTTATTTTAAAGGATTCTGACACACAGAGTTATACAGAACATAATGGATGTCCCTCTGTTCTATACTTTACGTTATCCTGGGCACAGTAGTGCCAACATATTGCTTCTTTTGGAAACATTCATCTGGCCAGCCTAGAGCACCTGCCATGATTAGGATGGTTGGGCAATTTTAATGGAGCCCTTTATCAATACAAAAGCACTTGCTGGTAACTAGACTGCAGTCGGGATCCTACCATGCATTGCTTATCATAAAATGGGTAAATGTATAGAAAGCCAAGCTTACTGTGCACTACTTGGATCTGATTCATATACACCTAAGTAGATGGCTACATGAAATGGAACCAGAGGGAAGCAACTCTACAGGACAAAAACCTTGGTGTGATTTTACTTAACTTACAAACTGAATAGTAAACCCTTTGTAGAAACATCCTGGCACTATAGGTATCTCCATCTTGTTGGCTTTCATGGATCTCTTGAATAAGCATAGTCGACATAGTGCTGTATAGATACAAATTCACATATGCACAGAGATCTCATCACAGAGATCATTTCATTGTGAAGTGATGGCTTGCATAGGTAAAATGTCCATGATTGTTCAAAAAACAGGCACACTTTTATCTCCCTTGCTATCACTTTTATATTGGCCAAGGGGGATGGTGGGACCCAATAAACTAGGTCCAACTCATTCAGGTTTATCTCTCAAATATTCAACTCTTCAGCATTTGCAGCTGAATGATTGAATTACTAATATAGCAAAATAATGCTTTTGGGTTTTTTTTTAAAAAGAAAAGTGTTTACAAATAATATTAAAATAGGGAGAGAATGTTAGAATACTATTTTTGTTCTTACTTTGTACTACTGTTTTGAGTATTCTTTGTGATACGCTATATTTAAAGACAGTGGGCTAGAGCCAGATTTAATCCAAACATGACTAAATCTGTAGTGTGTTAGGATGGCAGCCTTAAACTAGCTTGATTCATAATGTGTGGGGAGCAGACTCATAGAAATGGATGGGATTTTAATTAGCTATTATTAATTTAAAATCTACTGATTTCATTAAGCCTACTCCAGTATGACTAAACTTGGCGCCAACTCAGTTTTTGGTTTGGTTTGGTAGGTAGTTTCCTTCGTATTTATGTCTAGTGAGATTGCCTCATATGATGCAGAAAGGTTTTAACCTTTTCACCCTGAAAATAAAAGAGAGAGAGAACATTATTTTAAAAACGCTTTTTACTTATATTGATGTGGATTTTAGGAGGGGGGTTACTAGCCAGGGAAGATTTAAACCACATCACATATAGTGATCCAAATCCAAATTGGGACTCTATGAACTTATATCAAACTAAGCAAACACAACTTCATACAATTGGTGTAACATGTAGTTCTGCAAATAGAAGAAGGCTTGCCATTAGATCTGACACAATATATTTCAATAAATGCTATTAATATTGCCTGTGGACCTGCTACTTGGAGAACTGAAAGTCGCTCAATACAAGAGATAGTATTACAAGTTTTTTTTAAAAGCAGGTGATATTTTCTGGGAGTAAACACAAAATAACGTGAAGGGGAAACCCTTTTTTATTACAGATATTATAATTAGTAATACTAATTAGTGTTTATTCAACAGTGGTACTCAATGCCACAATAAAAATCCAGCAAATATAGAGCTAAGATCTATTTATTAGATATCTGAGAAAGGCAATTTGTTCATCCAGTTAACTTATTGCTGTACCATGGATGCATGGCCCTCCAACTCCTATTGGACAGAGACTATCATAATTCTGGTCAACATAGCCAATACAGTCAGGCCTCTGTGTCCATGAGTTCTGCACCCATGGATTCAACCAACCAAAATATAAAATTGATTAAAAAATAAAATCCAAAAAGCACACCTTGATATTGCCATATGTCAAGCACTAGACTGATGTGTAGCCCACCCACCCCTCGTTTGAGCTGTTCAGCATTTATATAAGGGATGTCATTTTACTACACCAATGTATATAATGGGGCTTGAGCATCCATGGATTTTAACATCTAAGGACAATCCCAGAAACAAAGCCCAGTGAATATTATATTCCACATAAATAAGGAATGTGTGAATTTAAGTCAAACAAGAAAGACTGAATGTTTCCCACCACAGCTGTACCATCAAGTGATATTCTACAATGAATTTTCTGGTTACTGCAGTTTATTAAATTAATTTTAAATCTTTGCTTGAAATGCAATGAGGAAAAAACAGTGCTCAACATTGTAAGTGACCCAGACTATTTTCTCCTCTGATTATTTCACGATGTGTGTGTATATGTATGTGTCTATGTACACATGCATACACACACATAAACATGAACACATATTCTTACAAATATCATAGATATAGAATTCTGGAATTATCTAGCTTCCTTTACAGATAGCAGAAATGTTTGTCCACAGCAAGACAGAGACTCTCTGAATTGTTATGCAAAAACAAATTAGCTCTTCTATGCTTCAGAGACATTTATGTTGTCTCTTTTTCTCATGTGTTTCTGGCTGTTTGCTCTTATTCAACAACACTGCCCAGTCTCTTTGTTTTAAAATGAATGCTAGTTATTTTACTTTTGACTGGAGCTGTCTGGTAGCTTGGAATGTACTTCCAGCCAACATCTTAAGTAAGACAATGCATTTAAATATATATTTGTCTTTCCATTAGAAAGTTCTTTAAAATGCAGACATGAGGCCTGCTGTAGTGTTGCCGAGGCAAGTAAAAGCACTTCCCGTAAAAGTTCTCAAAGTCATGAATCACTTCATAAATTCAGAACGAGGTACTTCCCATTATGAGGAATTATTTTCTCACTTCAGAGAAACAACAACTGTCCATGTACAGTATGCACTCATCCTGGAAACCAGCCAAAAGCAGAACAAGCTGCTCCTTCCAGGAACCTGGCCCTGTTACAAATGAAAGACACGGGTGTGTTCACAACAGTCCAGGAACAAATTGTGTAGTGCCAACAACTGATATTCCTGGGTGGCAAATAAAACAATGGCCCATATTGTCATCATTTTCTTTAGGTGGTTCATGCTATGATTTGCCTAGCATTGTGAGCCACTAACTATTAAAGGAGATTGGACAAATCATGGATGACATCAGTGGCTGCTAGCCATTGTAACTGTGTCTTTGAAAACCAATTGCTGATGAACATGAGCAAGCGGTCCTATTGTGTTCATGTTCTATTATTCCAGGAGTTTCTTTTTGTGGAACTGATCCAGCACAGCTCTGCTTATGTTATGTCTAGGTCCAGCAGTTGAAGAAAGCTCCCCCATCCATCCCAAATGATGAAGTTCTGGCCTTCTTGAGGAAACAAGAACAGGCAGGTTCCGCTCCATTGTGCCTAGACCCTGCAGCTGAGCAAATACTGGCTCCATTCTAGCTGCAACTGCTTTAGCCTTGGAAGGAGAAGAGAGCAGTCAGCATCTGTTGGACTCTATCCCTTTAACCACCGAGATTGTATTTTCCTTGTGTGCTGTGTCTTTTTAGATTATAAACAGGAGGATAGGGAACTGTCATATCAACAACCATAAACTATAAAGCACAATTTACACTAATGATGCTATATAAAAGGACGACCACAACAATGATGATGACATTCTTAACCTCACAATTTCTAGAAAACACATGATATAAATAAAAGCGTCTTGAAGATAATTTACTTCTTTACAATACAGTGAGTTCCTGTTTTAATATGCTTGCCTACTCTGGGCCATGAAAACCAGATACCAGTACTACTAGCTGTTGTGTATCTTCAAGTTGTTTCTGACTTATAACAGTCTTAAAATGAACCTAACATGGGATTTCTTGGCAAGATTTCTTCAGAAGTGGTTTACTCATACCTCCCTCTGAAATTGAGGGTGGTTCCAGACAGGTCTTTAATGTAGGATTTTAAAAACCCGATTGGACCCACATTACAGTCAATACACCAGCCCAACACCCACTCTTTCCTTGGCGGGGGGTGGGGTTCTGAAACAAAAGACCCCCCCCCCCAGAAAAGCCTCAAAAAGAGAAAAAAAATTTCCCCAGCCAGCATTTCCTTCTGTCCCCTTCTCCTGGCACATCATTTCTATGTGCCAGGAGAGGGCCGGCAACAGGTAAATGTCAGTCGGGTAAGTTATTTTCTCTTTTTAAGTTTTTTTCTGGGTAGTTTGGGTAGGGCAGTAGAGCCCTCTAAGATATGCCAGGTTGAATCAGCCTGGAAAATCCAAAAGGGCTGTCTAGACTTGTATTTGTATGAATTTTATATGTTGTATGCCGCTTTGAATCCCACCCACAGGAGAAAAGCGAGATAGAAATGAAATAACAACAACAACAACAACAACAACAATCTGCCCCCTCAGACATCCAGGACTTCTGAGGGGGCAGTCCCGACAGTGGCCATACTTGATTAGACCCGAGTCTTCCAAGAAAACTTGGGTTTAATCTAGTATCAAATTTATTTACTTTTACCTGAGGAGTCATTTGGACACTTCATGTAAAAGTGTAGCACTCAGACATTTTAGGTGCTGTATAGATGCACCCTGAGTAAATATGACATCCCCAGGGTTTCCATGACCAAGCAGATACTCAAACACAGGTCTCCAGTGACACAGTCCAATGCTCAAACCAGTATGCTGTGCTGGTTCTTATTACCATTAGTATAAATGTTAGTTTTTATTTATTTGAGTGTGTTAAAGCACTGAGCTGCTGAACTTGTGGACCGAAAGGTCTCAGGTTCAAACCACAGGAGAGTCGTGAGCGGCTGCTGTTAGCTCCAGCTTCTGCCAACCTAGGACTTCGAAAACATGCCAATGTGAGTAGATCAATAGGTACCGCTACGGCGGGAAGGTAACGGAGGTGTCTATGGACAACACCGGCTCTTCGGCTTAGAAATGGAGATGAGCACCAACCCCCAGAGTCATACATGACTGGACTTAATGTCAGGGGAAAACCTTTACCTTTTAACCTTTATTTATTTATTTGTTTATTTATTTATTTATTTATTTATTTATTATCATCTCACATGTCCCTAAGGTGGATTACAAAATTAAAACAGATCACATCTAAAAAAAATCACATCATATACAAGTTCAAAATATAATTAAAGTAGGGATGGAAGTACACCAAATTTGCCCAACTCTGGATTAAATCTGCGGTTCCCAGCCAATGAAGAAATTTATGCAAGAAGACAAACAGAACTTCAAAAGTTCCAATAACTTTTTGGCACACAAAATTCAAAACTGCATTACAAACAATTCTCTATAGCAGTGGTTCTCACCCTGTGGGTCCCCAGATGTTTTGGCCTTCAGTTTCCAGAAATCCTAACAGCTGGTAAACTGGCTGGGATTTCATAGAATCATAGAATCATAGAATAGTAGAGCTGGAAGAGACCACATGGGCCATCCAGTCCAACCCCCTGCTAAGAAGCAGGAAATCGCATTCAAAGCACCCCCGACAGATGGCCATCCAGCCTCTGTTTAAAAGCCTCCAAAGAAGGAGCCTCTACCACGGTACGGGGGAGAGAGTTCCACTGTCGAACAGCTCTCACAGTGAGGAAGTTCTTCCTGATGTTCAGGTGGAATCTCCTTTCCTGTAGTTTGAAGCCATTGTTCCGCGTCCTAGTCTGCAGGGCCGCAGAAAACAAGCTTGCTCCCTCCTCCCTATGACTTCCCCTCACATATTTGTACATGGCTATCATGTCTCCTCTCAGCCTTCTCTTCTGCAGGCTAAACATGCCCAGCTCTTTAAGCCGCTCCTCATAGGGCTTGTTCTCCAGACCCTTAATCATTTTATTTGCCCTCCTCTGGACGCTTTCCATCTTGTCAACATCTCCCTTCAACTGCGGTGCCCAAAATTGGACACAGTATTCCAGGTGTGGTCTGACCAAGGCAGAATAGAGGGGGAGCATGACTTCCCTGGATCTAGACGCTATTCCCCTATTGATGCAGGCCAGAATCCCATTGGCTTTTTTAGCTGCCGCATCACATTGTTGGCTCATGTTTAACTTGTTGTCCATGACAACTCCAAGGTCTTTTTCGCACACACTGATGTCGAGCCAGGCGTCCCCCATTCTGTATCTTTGATTTCCATTTTTTCTGCCGAAGTGAAGTATCTTGCATTTGTCCCTGTTGAACTTCATTTTGTTAGTTTCGGCCCATCTCTCTAGTCTGTCAAGATCGTTTTGAATTCTGCTCCTGTCTTCTGGAGTGTTAGCTATCCCTCCCAGTTTTGTGTTGTCCAGGAGTTGTAGGCCAAAACACCTGGGGACCAACAGGTTGAGAACCACTGCTCTATAGGAACAACATGGTGAAGGCTTTAACATTGTGGCACTTTCAAGGTGGTGGGAAAAGTGAAGGAAAGCCAGAAGGAGACATAGGAGAGCATTCGAGTGAATTTTGAAAGTATACACTTATACCTACTTCGATTTGACATTATCAGGGGAAAGATAGCCAGGCAATGTTATAGAGCAGAAAAGGAACTCAGGCCAACAGAGGCTGCAGACTTTGCCAGTTGGTTTGTTGTGTAATTTTCTTTGTGCACCAAAATCTGCACAGTTTTCAAGGAAGGCAGCATAGCTCTCAGGAGAAGGTATATGGCTCTTGGAAACCAGGCGTTATCTGGATCATTATTGGGGGGGGGGGGGAGAATTCCTGAGTGTTCTCAGACTATGGGCAAAATGCTGATTCATTGTTCTGAACATCTGGAGGTCATAACTAAATTAAACTGTCAGTAAAATTAAAAGCAGTTAAAAGAATGACCATTGGAAAGAAGAACAATGCCTATAGTCATGATATATTATTTGATATCTGTAGGTTAATGTGTGAGTGTGTGTGCATGTGCATTCAAATTGCTCATTGTTTTATGGTAATTCCATGAATTTCATAGGCTTTCCATAGGCAAAGAACACTTAGAGATAGTTTTGCCAATTCTTTCCTCTGAAATACAACTTACAGCACCGGTATTTATTGGAACACAGTAAACATTTAAGGATACATGCTTTGTATTTTGATCAAGTTTCAGAAGTGGCTAAAGCAACTTATATTGGGCAAAATAGTTAAAATATTCCGTTAAAACAAAAAGAATGAAAACCTTTAAAAACCACAGAATAACCCTTTAATGGGGCAACGTTTTCTTGCTATGCTGATTGACAAAGCCAAACACATTCCTTATGATCTAATAGCAAGGGCATACATTTGCACCAATATATTACTTATTTCTTTCTTTGGGCCCTTCCAGACAGGCCCCAAATGCCAGGATCTGATCCCAGTTTTTCTGTTTATCCCAGATTATCTGGCAGTGCAGACCCATATAATCCAGTTTAAAGCAGAAAATCTGGGATCAGATCCTGGGATATAGGGCCTGTCTGGAAGAGCCCTTAGACTCTTTTCTTGCCTTTCCGCTTTAAAAACCACTCAAAGCACCTAAGAAACATCACTCAAACATATTAAACAATAACTTAGTTCTATGTGTTGTCAAAGGCTTTCATGGCCAGAATCACTGGGTTGCTGTGAGTTTTTCGGGCTGTATGGCCATGTTCCGGAAACATTATCCCCTAATGTTTCACCAACATCTATGTCAGGCATCCTCAGAGGTTATGAGGTATATTGAAAACTAGGCAAGAGGAGCCTCCGGTGGCCTAGGGGATAAAAGCCTCGTGACTTGAAGGTTGGGTTGCTGACCTGAAGGCTGCCAGGTTCGATTCCCACCCGGGGAGAGCGCGGATGAGCTCCCTCTATCAGCTCCAGCTCCAGCTCCATGCGGGGATATGAGAGAAGCCTCCCACAAGGATGGTAAAACATCAAAACATCCAGGCATCCCCTGGGCAACGTCCTTGCAGACGGCCAATTCTCTCACTCCAGAAGCAACTCCGGTTGCTCCTGACACAAAAAAAAAACCAAAAAAAAAAAAAAACGATGCAAGAGAGGTTTATATATCTGTGTTAATAATTAAAACTTCAAAACAATTATTTAAAAGCCAGACTGAAGAGATTGCCTTAAGGCATTGAGAACAAGATTTGAAGATTTTGAAGTCACTGAATGTTATACAGGTAAGTGAGCCAGTGAGCAACTTCCATTACACTCCTTCCATACCTCTCCCTCTCCTATAGAAAATAACCTTTCTGTACAGGAAACGGTTTTCAGTGCAGAACATAATAGTACTTTGTACAAAACAAAATACTTTCACAGGAAACTGCATTTACTGTTAAAATGTGTTCTGTGCAGTAAAATTTTTCTGTGCAGAAAATGCCAATTTCTGTGCAAAACTTGCTATTTTCATACAGATAATTCTCAAACTGTGAACAGTCTTTGGTGCACAGATTTTGATAACTTTCTAACAGCAAGTAGAAAAATGGTAGAGGCAACAAAACAGATGAAGATTTACACCCTTGTTCTGTATGCATTTCCATGGAGGCAGCAAATCTTTGTGGGAGAAGTGAATGGAAAGGCTTGCTATTATGGAGAAGTCCTGTGTGCACATCAGAGTGAACAAAGGCCTTTAATCAGACCGACTGGATGCAAAGCAGCAAAGAAAACAAATGCTTAAAACCCATTAAGATCAATTAGCCATAAGTGTGTAATAGATTTCTGTGGAACTTAAGTATGCTTAATTTTCTTTGGGTTGCACTCTTCTTTACAGATTTATGATAGAAAAGGAGGGAGGAGTTCAGTGATTCCACACACACACACACACACACACACTTTTTATTGCTGCATTGGGAAGGAAAGAAGGGAGAACTGTTTGACAGATATTTAGCTTTTTTCAACAAAGGACATATTTTTATCACACTACACTAAATGAGAAGTAGACACACAAGTCCAATTAACAATAGTGTGAAGTGAATGTGTGGTCTCTCATTCAGTACATTGAAAATTTACCCCTAAGGTTCCACATAAATTTAAGCTGTTGGCCATGTGAAACGCTCTTTTATGGGCAATATGGACACTGAAAGGCAGGAGCATGTTTTCTGAAGCTATGGTCACATTACTGATATTTGTCTGTGCAATTCTTCAATTTTTCTAACCATAACTCTTCATTTTTCTCCAATCCAGATTCCACAGTGCTCACACGTACTCAAAACTCTGAGGGGAAAATGATTTTAGCAAACTATATATTTTGTTATCAAATTAGGCCCTAAACTATAATTTGCCATTTCTCTGTTTTCATGAGAAGATCTTTCCAATGTTATCAGTCTAATATATTGTAGTAAATTCTGTATATTCTCCTCAAGTAATGTGTAATATGTGTTCTAAGAAACAAAAACTAACTTTATTCTGTGCATGTGAGGTGTGCGTGCATGCAATAAAGACACCCTCTACCTTTTCAGGATGAAACAAAGAATGTATTGCCAATTTTATATTATTTTGCTCTTGACCCTTATCTTATATTTGATTATGTAAATACTGGTGGGATTGTACAGTGGTAGATTTCTTCTGGAAAATTAAATTTTTGTTCTATGCCTGAGCCTCAATGTTATCAATTGACAATAATACAACTTGCTTTTCCCTCGGTGTTATCAAGAGGCCTCTCAAATAACTAAGGCAATGTGGCATGTGAAAGATGTCTCCCTCATAACATACTGAGCATTTTAAGTTCATCAGCCAACACTGATGAATATGAAGTAAACACAGTTTTTAAAATGAACTGTAATAACTCACCTTTATATCCAGGGGAAGCTTTTCCACAATATTTCACCCTCTTTTTTTAACCCTAGTTCAGTTGGCCCACAATATCCACAGGTTTTGCATCCATGGATTCAACCAAGCAACCATAGCTACATTTTATATATATATATATGAACTAATTTGATGTTTCATAGGCTTTTCCTTAATGCCTCCTTATTATCCAACATATTCACTTATCCAACGTTCTGCCAGCCCGTTTATGTTGGATAAGTAAGACTCTACTGTGTGTATATATATATATATATATACACACACATACACACACACACACACACTGTATATATCTAAAAAGCTAACTTGATTTTGCTATGCACTGTGATGTGTAAGCTGCAGCCTCCTACCATTTTACAAATCTTCAGGCTTCTCCAGAACTCATTTGAGTTGTTTGCCATTTTATAGAAGGGACACCATTTTATCATAGCATTGGACATAATGGGACTTCTTCATCCACAGATTTTAGTATCCATGGGAGGTCTTACTATCAAATTCCAGTGTATACCAAGACTCACTTGACCAATATTACAGTAGAGTCTCACTTATCCAACATAAACGGGCCGGTAGAACGTTGGATAAGTGAAAATGTTGGATAATAAGGAGGAATTAAGGAAAAGCCTATTAAACATCAAATTACATTATAATTTTACAAATTAAACACCAAAACATCATGTTTTACAACAAATCAACAGAAAAAGCAGTTCAATACACGGTAACATTATGTAGTAATTACTGTATTTAAGAATTTAGCACCAAAACATCACAATGTATTTGTGAAGAAGTGTATAATTATATTTTGTTTATAGATGATATGTATATTTGATTTTGGTTAAACAGCCAGGTTTGGCTAAGTTTAAAATGGTGAGTATTTGAATTGGCAATATGTATGGGGGAAGGTAGCCATCTTAGAATGCTAGAGCAGGTTACCATAGCAACAGGGGCGGAGCCAACCGCCACCTGGAAAGGAAAAGGGGGAATATTTTAAAACCCAGCAGTTGGTGATTCTCTAGTCACAGAGAAGGATCTGATTCTTGTGTGGAGAATCAGGCTGGCTTAAATAGAGAGATTTGAGTCAGATTTAGGATAGACCAGACTAGGCAAGTTAGGTGATTTGTCTAGGATCAGTTATAGAATCTGTGGATTAGGGAACATTAATCCCAGGGGATCCAGGAGGATCAGGGTTTAGTGTAACTTAAAGAAAGAAGTATTTTGAAAGTTTAACCACCTCATAACCGTTGTAACCATTAAGCGAAGTGCCTTTAACAAGTTATCTGAAACCATCAAGCTCTGTACCTGCAATAAACTTGTTTTGATTTTATTCTAATTAAGCCTCTGTCATACTCTCATATTAAATTAAGTAACATCATCATCTGAAGTGGAACAAATAGAAAAAGCTTAAAGGAACCAGTACCATCTGCCTGACGTCTCTTCCATTGGTGGCAGCGAAAAAGAAGATAATCAAACCAATCATTAATTAACATCATCTCTCACAAAACATCTTTATTAAGTGGTGGTATCTGTGTGTGTGTGTGTGTGGGATTAAAAAGGGTTCCATCTCTGACACACATTCCTGTCAGACACCTCACCCTCAACTCTGTACATATTGGTGGCAAAGCTGAGGGATTCAAAAGGGATTCCATTCCCTGTCACCCTCAGGTCCTTACATAAATTGGTGGCAGCGGTGGGATTCAAAGGGGATTCCATCCTCTGCCACATAAGTTCCTTACAGTATTGAAAACATTGAATACAAAAACATTGGCTACTAACAAATTGATTACAAATAAAGATAGAATTGCATAAAATGAAATTCCAGTAACAACATTGTTGGAAATTAATGCATAAAAGTTCAGTCCTTGCTGCCTAGAGAAACAGCTGTGGATCCAGGCAGGAGGCAGACTGCGTTGGATAATCCAGAACATTGGATAAGCGAATGTTTTATTTATTTATTTATTTATTTATTGAACTTATATGCCGCCACTCCCCTAGGGCTCGGAGCGGCTTACAAGAACCGGCTAAAATCAACAATTTAAAAAACATCTTAAAAACATCTTTAAAAAACATCTTTAAAAAACATCTTTAAAAACATCCTAAAAGCACCTTTTAAAACATCAACAACAGAACTCAAAAGCCTGTCGAAACAGGTGTGTCTTACATGCCCTGCGGAAGGCCAACAAGTCCCGCAAGGCACGAACTTCAGGTGGCAAGGTGTTCCAGAGAGATGGCGCCACTATTGAAAAGGCTCTGCGTCTGGTTGCAGTTAGATGCAAAGTCTTAAAACTGGGGACTTCCAACAGGTCTTGGTCCTCAGAACGGAGGGATCTCTGGGGTTTGTAGGGAGTGAGGCAGTCCCTCAGGTACATCGGCCCTAGACCATGTAAGGCCTTGAAGGTAAGCACCATCACTTTGAAAGTGATCCAGTGCTCAATTGGTAACCAGTGCAGCTGCCGTAACATTGGTGTTATGTGGCATCTTATCGGGACTCCTGTAAGGAGCCAGGCAGCTGCATTTTGCACCACAGGAAGGCCAATGTAAAGGGCGTTACAGTAATCCAGTCTCGAGATGACTGTAGCCTGGATCACCGTAGCCAGGTTGTCCCTAGACAGATAGGGGGCTAGCCGTCTAGCCTGCCGAAGATGAAAAAAGGCAGTTTTGGTAACGGCGGAGACCTGGGCCTCCATCGTCAATGAAGGGTCCAAGAGGACTCCCAGACTCTTTACCAGTAGCACTTCACCATCCAGGGTTGGCAACTGGATATCCCCACTGCCCGGTCGGCCCAGCCATAGGATCTCCGTCTTTGCTGGATTCACCCTCAACCTACTGGAACGCAACCATCCAATAATGGCCTCGAGGCACTGATGAAAACTGTCAGGTACAGACTCCGGTCGGCCCTCCATCATGATGAGTGTCATCAGCATATTGATAACACTCGAGCCCGAAATCTCGGACCAGCTGAGCAAGTGGTCGCATATAGATGTTAAACAACAGAGGGGAGAGAATGGCCCCCTGAGGAACCCCACAATGTAGAGGGGACCTCTCAGAGACCAGGCCTCCCCTCTCCACTCGCTGTCCACGGTTGTGAAGAAAGGAGGCCAGCCAATTTAAAGCTGTCCCCCTAACTCCAGCAACGGCAAGGCGGTGGGTCAGAAGATTGTGATCGACTGTGTCAAATGCTGCTGTGAGATCCAATAACACAAGCAGCACCGACCCGCCCTGGTCAAGCTGGCATCGGAGATGATCCGTGATGGAAACCAATACAGTCTCTGTCCCATGCCCCGCACGGAAGCCGGACTGGAAAGGATCCAGTCCGGCTGTGTCATCTAGGAACTGCTGCAGCTGCACCGCTACTGCCCTCTCAATCACCTTGCCCAGAAATGAAAGATTCGAAACTGGGCGGTAGCTGGAGGGAACCAAACGATCTAAATCTGGTTTTTTCAGCAGAGGAGAGACCACCGCCTCTTTTAATCCCTCTGGAAAGACTCCTTGCTCAAAGGAGCTGTTTATTATCTTCAGCAATATAAGTGAGACTATATTGTAATTCTAAAATGGTTTCTTAGTAACCCCTAGTAATACATCTGTAAACATTATTTGGATTCAGAAATATTCTAATATCATAGTTGACTTAATATATTTAAGAACCAAGATTACTCCCTCCTCATGTCTACATTGTAATCCTATGCTTATTTGAATTTGGTTGCTAACCACTAAGGGCCTAATTACTTTGAAGGCGCCAAATCCTATCTGGTCATGAAAGCTACACTGACCAAGCCTAGGTTAGTACTTGGATTGGAGACTCTCGATGTGCTGCCTGTTACTTTTCACAGGAGTGCAATGGCAAACCACATTTGAATATTACTTGCCAAAGAAAACCCTTTGAAATTCATCAGGTTGCCATAAGTTGACAGACAACATACGGGAGTCTATATACAAATCTGATCAACCAAGCCTCCAATGAAAGATATTTGCATTGATGGTTCAGGTAGCTCCTACAGTTGAGAGAAACATACTGGTTCTAATCTAAAGGAAAATGTTTGAAAGGTGAAGCTTAAAAAGCCTGCCACTAAAATATCTTCTTGTGGAATTTTCTCTTCTGTCATTCTTTTTAAGGTGTCACTACATATTCTGACAGCCAAATTTTAAAATGATTAAACTAGAGAATTCCTAGCACACTTTCACAAAAAGTCATGCTCTTGAAATCGTTATACAAACTTGTAAGTGCTTTCAGGACCATAACATTTAGCACCTGCACATATGCTGCAATTTCCATGCACACACCACATAAATAAAGAGAAGTGTTAGCAATCTGTTTAGGAAATGCCATCACTTCAGCTGCAAAGGAGCTGTTACAATCCTGATGTCATTTTATACAGTCAGTTGTAGGTTAAAGACAAAAAGAGGTGTTTAAGGTGCAATATTAAAACAGGACGTGTGAGTGTGACTTGAAAGGAAGAAGGCAGAAATGAAATTCCTGATAAATGGGACAATCAGCATTACTTGTGTAGTCATTGACTGTGAGAGTCAAAGTCAAAGGTCAAAAAGGAGGCAAGAGGTAGAAAAGTGAAGAAGTGAATAAGGGGAAAAGATAAGTAGCAGCGCACAAGGATGGCCAGGACTGTGTCACTCAGCACAGCTTTTAAAAAGCTTTTGACTACATGTAATTTGCTGATAATATACATGCTTATTTCAGATAAAGTCAAAATACAGGAGACATTTTTGAGAGCTGCCAATGTCTATGATAGATCTCGTAAGGAATACAAAGAATACCTTTGCAAAAAGTATCAGATAGGGAAAACTTAAAAACCAGTTTAGCCATCACTACGACCCCTTCTACACAGCTGTATAAAATCCAGATTATCTGCTTTGAACTGGATTATATGGCAGTGTAGACTCAGATATTCCAGTTCAAAGCAGATTATATGGATTATATGACAATGTAGAAGGGGCCTTATATCGTATATGCTGCCTAAGGCAGTAAACTTATGATTTTTGGATGTGTGTGGCTGCTCAATTGTTTAGTCGTCTCCGACTCTTCGTGACCACATGGACCAGTCCACGCCAGAGCTCCCTGTCGGCCGTCACTGCCCCCAGTTCCTTCAAGGTCAACCCAGTCACTTCAAGGATACAGTCCATCCATCTTGCTCTTGTTTGGCCTCTCTTCCTTTTTCCTTCCATTTTCTCCAGCATCGTGATCTTTTCCAAGCATTCCTGTCTCCTCATGATGTGGCCAAAATACTTCAGCTTTGCCTCTAATATCCTTTCCTCCAGTGAGCAGCAGGGCATTATTTCCTGGAGGATGGACTGGTTGGATCTTCTTGCAGTCCAAGGCACGCTCAGGATTTTCCTCCAGCACCAAAGTTCAAAAGCGTCTATCTTCCTTCGCTCAGCCTTCCTTATGGTCCAGCTCTCGCAGCCATAGGTTACTATGGGGAATATCATTGCTTTGACTATGCGGCTTCGTTGCCAGTGTGATGTCTCTGCTGTTCACTATTTTGTCAAGGTTGGCCATTGCTCTCCTCGCAAGAAGTAAACGTCTTCTGATTTCCTGGCTGCAGTCTGCATCTGCATCCAGAGCCAGTCTATGGCATTTACAATCTAGATTGAGCTCTGATTGACTTTGATGATGGCTGTACACTGGCCCAAATCCTGGATCTTGACGCCTCTTTGCCCACACAGGCCAGCCAACACTGCTTTGGCTCCCTTGGCCTGCCTCATTTTTGTTGCTGCTGCATCCTCTCCTCAAAGCTCAATTGAGAGCTAAGATCAGAAAGGGGCATTCAGACATGTGATTAAGAAGGAGGGGATGCTCTTCCCTTCTGTGTTGATCACATAGGAAAGGGGGATGATGCAACATCTGCCATGTGGATGACTGATCAGGCCAAATCAGACAGAGCCAATCCAGTTGTCCCAAGGCTTCTGTACAGCTTCTGGAAAACACTGGATTTTCCCCAACTCGGTTCAGCTTAGAGCAAAGTTAAGATAAGGCCAAAAGAAAAAAAGAAAGAAAGAGGGAAGGAAAAGATGGAATATGTCAGTGAGATGGAGATGTCAGTGAGCAAAACAGCTCCTTTACCCTTTTCACTCTTCCCAATGACTTGGTCATGTGGTTTTTCTCATCCAAGAGCTACTTCTAAGCGCTGGCAACAGAACCATAGCATTGGTAGAATCCTATGCTCTACTGAAGCTTCACACAGGAGCAAAGGGGTAGACTTAATTCAGTTTAGCACAAAAGTAAGGGAGAGCACCGTTCCCATGCAGAAAACATGATATACCTGGACATCAAAGTCTATTTGACATAAGCATTTTGGCAAAAAGTGGCATATAAAAAGGTGTTGCAAAGATATAACTTTTGTGATCTTAAATGGGCTTCCTCCCTGCATTTATTGAGTGTAATAAACAAGATATTCTGTTCTTTTAAAATACCCTGTTTGAATGTGCTGCTAAAAGATAAATTAATCTAAAAAGATCAACCAAACTGAGTGAGAGACTGGGCTTTTGTAAATGGGAATAATGACATCTGGACATTTCTTCCACTGATTGCAAGTGTCCTGTTGCAAAAAAGAATGGAGTGCTGTTGTATTAGTTTCTGCAATGAAAACTGGTCTAAGATATGCTCTGGATATTTAAAAAGAATTGCTTCCTAGTTTTTAATTTGACTTTTGTTTCCCTTTGCATAATGTTGAAGGCATGCTGAGATGGGGATCTGACTGGGGCAAACCAAAACACTCTACTTTGAATTATAGGCAATGCCAAGCCCATGTTTGCTTAATGCACTTTGCTCTGAAACACCATTGTTTTTCTTGCATGCAGTAATGGAGAGCTCTTCAGATATTCAAATGCACTGTCAAGATATATCTTCTTTTTCTTCTCCTCTCTATGGAATTTTCAGATAGTCCCACAGAACATTCTAGTGCTGCTGACATGACTCTTGTCACTTTCTCCCATGATACTAGCAGTCAGTTTCAGCAAAACATCTATGCCTTTTAATTGTCTTACCCATTGATTAATCCTTGGTGTACATTTACAACACAGAGATGGTAAACACGGAGCAGTGCAATTACTAAAGGCGGCTTAAAGAAGTTCTAAATGAAACAGAGACACAGATATCAATATTAATGTCCTTTGTCTTGTTTCTTTTGAAATAAAGGTGAGGAATTTACTGATTTTGCTCTGCTTGAACCCACAGAAATACAATATGATCACACTAAGCTACTTGTAAGTTGAAAATACTGCTGTGTGCCTATTAACTTAAGTATCAGTTTTTTTGTATTCACAATTAGCCTATTCTTAAGGGAACATTATTATGATAATAATGTATCTCCATAACAAGTGTGTACAGCCTGATTTCCTTTGATTCCCTAGTGGGACAATACAGATAGTATATCTTTGAGAATAACACACTAACATATTTGATACTGAAAACTTTGCAGAACTTTACAAGGCTGGATTGGGAAGTAAAGAAGATTTACTTTCTTCTCTGGGTGTATTATAGACTGTATTACTGAGTCTATTACTAAGTCCATTACTGAATTAAATTTTATTATCATTTAAATAATAAATTATTTTAAAGGCCTGGGTGAATGAAAGGTCATTGTCTGGCATCCAAAAGGCTATGAAGATCGCCGCAGCTGAATTTGTCTGAGAGCTATATTCCATAATTGTGGCAAAGGTATCAACTAGTGGTCACCCACCTGTCTGACTTATAGTGAAATTTTCAGAGCAAAGGTTATCTATGTTACACAGTGCTCTTCTTTAGTATGGAAAAAATGGGGCATATGTAGTGAATAACTAAAGAACTGTAGCAAGAGATACAAAGCACTCAATTACAGAATGAATTTCAGAGGTGAAGGATATGGAAGAAGACGCGATAGGAGAGGGATAGCATAATTTTGATGGAGAGGAATGACCAAAGGAAAACGGAGCAATAGTGCCAAGGTTGGAACAGAAGTGCCCAGTAACACTGAGGGGGTTCATAGCAGAAAAGATTGTGGAGTGTGGCAGTTATGTATGCATTTATTTATGAAAGTATGTCTTTTTATCTTGGGATGGAGTTCAAGGCATTTTATGGTGAGGAAAGGGGACAGAAAGACAAGAAGATATGTTGGAAGTGGCACAGATGAACACAGGATGTGGAGATGTAGTCCAAGAGTGCTGTGAAGCTTGAAGGAAGACAGAAAGCCTGAAGAGGTTTGAGATCACTCTTGGTAATACATTAGGGGGTTAAAAAGGAGGTGTGAGGATTTGGACAAGAAAGTAGAACTGGGTAGATATATGAAATGGGAGTATTAAACATAAGGAACATACAGGTTATGTCTTCCTTTGTCCATGATGTGCTTTTTCCAGATTTACCCAAACCATTGCTGCTACCAAGTTTATGTTCCTTTTCTCAGATATGGCTGTAATTTTTCAGCTGAATGTTTTGTGTGCATTTTCCCCTTTGTAAAACTCTGGTGCTTCCAAAGCTATTTGCCTATTTTGCCTTGATTTCGAAGTGTATACAACACCCACACATCCATATCCAACATATTCCTCTCCTACACGAGTAAATTTTCTGTTACAACTGGAATTTAAATATTCTAATAAATTTGTTTTAGAAATTCTTACAGCTCCCTTGTGCCATTTGTCGGGAAACACTCTGATGCGTGTGCGTGCATGTGTTTTTCCTGGGAGATGGAGATTTCTTTGTGCTTGGGGTGACTGATTGAATTTTACCTGAGCTAAATTATATTTGCACATTCTAGTAATTGCAAAGGGCCACACAGAGGAAACAAAGCATTGGCTGCTGTTGTAGAGGGATTTCCCCAATGTATAATTTCAAATTGATATGAAAAAGGCCTTGCTATGCATTAATAGCAGAAAATGTAACTCGCTTGGCCGCAAAACAAGCTATACACCTCAGGTGGATAACATTTATTGTTTGCATGGCTTTTCTATTGCACACCTTATAAAATGCGAAATAAAAGATTTATATCAACCAGAATACTTTATTCATACATAAATACATGTCTGCATTGTCTATCACAGGTTTGCATTCTTTATTATCTCATTTAATATCCTCTCTTTTTTTTTTTTAAAAAAAGCTTCATTATTATACATTCTGAATTTTGGAGCATATAAGACTTCTTGATTGAAATCTATACCCATAAAATTTGTTGTTTTGTGGCATCAATCAATTCTGACTTATGGTGACCCACAGGCAAATCTATCACAGGATTTTCTTGGCAAGATTTGTTCAGAAAAGGTTTACCTCTGCCATCTTCTGAGGCTGAGAGAGTGTGACTTGCCCAGAGTCTACCAGTGGATTGCCATATCAGAACAGAGATTTGAATGCTGGTCTCCAGAATCATTGTCCAACCACTAAACCATGCTGGCTCCCATTCTTAGGATTACAAAATATAAACATTTAAAATTAATCTAATACTTGGTGATGGAACTGGATTTTAGGTCTTCCTCAAATGTAAAGATATACAGTGGGGATACATAGCATAGGACCATGCACTGACTGAAACAGAAATTGTGATATATCCATCAATTTAAAGAAAATTATAATAATTCATTTTAGCTTCCTATTAAAATAACTCTCTTTCTCAATGTATTTTCCTGTTTTCTTCCTGCCACTCGTGCCATAAAACAGGGGTAGGAAGAGTACTGTCTGTGATTTACATGCATCCCCTCAGCTGTTTGTGTACCCCTAAAAACGTGTGGGGATGTTTTACTCGACAATGGACAATAGTTCTGCCCAGCTATTTTGTTTTGTATCTTCACACTTGTACAGGTCTTTTTTCAAACTAGTGAGTACTGAACTACTCTGAAGGCACTAGGCCATGCTGGTTTTGGAAGCTAAGCAGTGTCAGGCCTGGTTAGTACTCAGAAGGGGGAAAATATCAAGGACTATCAGATGTATTTGAAAGGAAGGCCATGACAGAACAATGTCTAAGCATTCCTTGCTTAAGAAAAACCTATGAAATTAATGGGGTTGCCATAAGTCAACAGACAACTTGAAGGCACATATGCACAAACAAGTAACTATAGACAGTATTGAGATAGATGGAACACTGTTTGGTATGGCATAATATAAGGTAGAGCTTGAAAATGTTACTTCCAGAATCCCAAGCCAGCATGACCACATTTCTAAGTTCTGCTAAGATCCTATGTAGGACACTTAAAAAAATCCAGATGATTTATTTGATTTCAAGATACACATAAAGAGGAGTATATTCAATTAATTAATTAATTAAAATTCAAAGAACCTTAACGTAGGTTTTTCTTTCTCTCCTTAGCCGAATAAAGTGTTCTTTAAGCATTTGGGCAATGTCTCATGTGAACCATGGCTCGATCCTGCAATAGATGAAGCAATGGCTGTCCACACTACAGAATTATAGCCGTTTACTTACACTACTTTAACTATTACAGTTCCATCTATGGAATCTTGATTTATAGTTTGTGGTGGCACCAGAGCTCTCTGACAAAAAATCCTACAATCTCATAACATCGAACCATGACAGTTAATGTGGTGTTGAACTGCTATCATTCTGTAGTGTGGATGCTGCTTCAATGACATAACTTTTAAGCATATGCAGAGTGTTTCCCATCATTAGTGGGCAATCATTGCTCTGACAACAAAAGGGATTAGGTTTTCCAGATAACATAAAAATGTGTTTTCCTCCCAGGAAATCTTTTAAAACAATTGATCACTGCTCTGGTCCTATGCATATGAATATTTCCGAATGTCTCCTCTCATCCTTAGTCTTGTAAAGGGGACTACAACCTTGTCCTCTTAATTTTACTATCTAGTAATTCCAGTATCAGAAACACAGAACACTGAAGATTCATAAGTCTCTTTGTTCTGCCTAACAGCCTTTTGGAGGAAAGAAGGGTAAAGTTGACATGCCTCTTCAAATCAAATAGGAGCTGAGAAATTGTAACCTGATTACTGGCATCTAGTTCTTATGCAGCCATATTCATATGCTTTTTTTTTTTGAAATTGGTCCAAACAAAGAGAAGGAAGGCAAACGAGGTGGGGGATATCTAGAATGCATGTTTGAGATGGAATTAACTGTGAGAGAATCTCAATATGATACTTTCCACGTTGCATCATTTCCCTTGATATGTTTGTGATGCTGTGTCACTGTGTGTTGACACTTGCTCATAATTATATGGTGTATGGCACCAGCATCAACTATGTGATGTCTCCATGTCACACTACAGAAGGAGCTTGTGACTTTGAAATTTCCATCAGAGACCTGAAAGCCAGCTTCACAGAAGTCAAAATATGACAAAACTGAAATGAGCCAAGATTTCACTGAGTTCTTCAAAGTTGAGCACCACTTTTCTGAGGAGGGCTTTTTTCTTTCTTTGGTCTCACTGCTTTCTTTTTGTGTGGTTTGTGATCATAATTGAATATAAAAAGCATTTTGAGAAGGAAAGGAATAGGGCAACAAAAGTTAGTGCTAGTATTTTTTTCCCTAAATTTGCTCAGGCAAATATTTTCACCCTTAAGGTTTGTGCAAACAGCAATAAAACTTTTGTATTATCAGGACTGGTGCAAAAGATTGCAAGTGAAGGCCCATGGTAATGACAACAGCTTTCATGTTTATCTTGCACACCACAAGTACATGGCTCAGTTATCCCTGCCTTCTTGATCTGGAAAATGTGGATACATTATTAATTTAGAACATACTTCTCCACTCTCTTTCTCTGCCGCCCTCCAACTCAGTCCTAAACACATTAACTTTGGAATAGCACTAAAGTGAAATGATGCATGAAGTGAAAATCTGCTTTGAATGATAATTCTTCATATTTCTCTTATGTAAGGAAGTGAAATTATGCAAGGTGTTTCTACGTTGGATTCAGTATAAAACGGCAGTATTTAGTGTGAGCAAAGTAGTACACCATTGTATGAAGCATAGTAGTCTTGCCCTCTTTTCTTCTGGGAGTAAGTAGCCCCTCCTCTTTTGTGAATTACCTGCATTATTTCCAACCATCCATGCTGGCAATGAGTTTCTTCCTTAGAGCAATGCATTATCGACTAGCTTACTTTGGGTACAACTTTTTGGGGAATGCCCCTTGTTCCATTGATATTCCAGTTTTGCAAGAAATTATGTAATGTCAAAGTATGCTGGTTTATTATAATTTTTCCTTGTAAATAGGAGGTGATGGTTTTCTGTCTGATTTTGTTTTTCAAGTTGAAACAATCCAATGTGATTCAGTCTATAATTTTCTCATAAAAACACTGTGGAATACATGAACAGTGACACACAATTCAGTTAAAAAATTAAAAAATGGAATGAACTGGTTTTGCTAATAGACTCATTAGCAAATTCCAGAAAAATTCTACTCAATCCCTGGCCTTTCCATCATCAAGAATTTGTGCAGGCATGTTCAGGCATCTGTACACTAAATATAATGGAGATGTTTTCTGGACATTTTAAGGGAGAGCAATGTATGAGGGTTGAATGAAAAGTAATTCCTCCAACTTCACTACTTGGATTTGGATGGGAATATTTTAATAAATCAAACACAGAAATAATCCTTAGAATGTGCTCTTTAACTACCACTATTCACTTTTCCACATAATCACCAGACAATTGGATACATTTCTGCCAACAATGAACCAGTTTTCTGAGGCCGTCACGGAAGAAATCGACACTGTTTCTGCAACCAGCATCTCACAGTACCCATCGTGCACAGATCTCCCGATAGTGAAGCAAAGCAATAATGTGACCCACAAGTTCTTGTGAAATGCCGATTATGCTTGAAATTTCTCTCTGATTGATACGATGATTGTCCTGAATCAATTTGTCAACCTTTTGCTTGTGAAACTTGGTGGTTGCTGTCACAGGACGTCCAACTCTTTGTTTGTCTTGCAAGTCAGATGTTCCCACCTAAACATCTTTATAGTCGCCCAACGACACACAGTATTCACATCAACACAATCACCATAAACAGCTTGCATTATCTGATGAATCTCCTTTGGGGTGACACCTTCTGCTGTCAAGAATTCAATGACTGTACGTTGCTTAAGTCACATTGACCGACCATCTGCGCAGAGTTCCATGCTTCGCACTTTAACAACACAACCGTTCAATGCTAAGGCTTCCTTCCAAATGGAACTGTAGAGGAGAGTCTACTGAACAAGCCAGTACCTGCCACATACCAGTACTGTCATCTGTTGAGGAGTTACGAAGGTGGAAGCATTACTTTTCATTCAACCCTTGACTATGCTTCTCAATAACGGTGCTCTGCCGATCTAATCAAAATTAAATAAATTAACACAATTAGCTCATTTCCTTCTTCACCTGGAATACATTAACAGATATATTCAGGGTGCCTGCCTTGGTTCCTGGCTGTTGGAAATTCAGGCAGTTCCCCAGTTACAAACATCTGACTTACAAGTGACTCCAAGTTAAGTACAGGGGTGAGACAACAGGAAGGAAGAGAAATCTGCCCCTTAAATGGGAAATTCACTCCTGAAAGTTATCATGGGGAAAAGGGGTCTCCACTAAAGCTTTATAACCAATCCTTGTTTCCACAACAAGCCAAATTTTTTCAAAATCCAATTATCACAGGGACAGAAAGTGAGGTGAAATCTTCCGAACAGGTGCACAGACATCAAGACAAACACCTCAGGGGTATTAACCCTTCCTCAAAAGCATGTATGTGTATATGTATATGTATATATGGCTGGAGTTACACTTAAAATGTACATACAAATTCAATTTACATGCAAATTCAACTTAAGAACAAACCTATAGAATCTATCTTGTTCATAACTTGGGGGTTGCAGTGCCTGTACTACCATGATCCATCTCAAATACACGCTAGGTGTTTTCCCCACTTTATAAAGTTTTCATAGATGTTAGGATAAAAATATTATTGTTGTGTCAACACTGTTATTAGACAGTTGGAACACTGGCACTACCCAGTTGAATCTGAATGATCTCAGAAATGTCATGTGTTTGGTTTTTGTTCACTTTAGGCAATGAAATTCATATTTCCTCTTCTAATTGGGTATGTATGGGAAAACTTATTAGGTTAGGGATGGGGAACCTGATGGCTCTATAGGACAAAGGAGGACATTGAGAGGAAGAGAAAGAAACTGAGACATTTTGAAAGTACCTGGAAAAGTGAGATGACAGAGGATTAACCAAGAATGTGCCTCACATTTCAAAACAGTTGGAAGGTATTTAGATGTTCCTTATCCAGCACGCAGGCTCCTCCAGTGACTTTACATTTAGAACATGTTAAGTAAAACGAAGGTCGTTTGAAAATTTAGTTTGAAAGATGAAACATTCTTTGTCATCCTAAAAAAATAGAAAATTCATTCTAATGACAGCAGATTTTCTAACTGTTCTAAGCAGAATATAGAGGTAATGCCAGGATTCTATAGCATTGGGACATGGTAATTAAAGTGGAGTCAAACTGCATTAATTCTACACTGTAGATGCATCCTGGGGTTGCCAATGTCTTGCCTTGAATGTCAGTTAATGCATGATAGAGTGGCGTGTGTGAAATAAAGAGGATAAAAAGTCTTATTCACCCAGTTTTCCTTCCTGTATATTTAGAAATGGATTTCTATTCTTCTTGCTGCAGTTTTGAAATGAAAGTAATTGCTTCCCAGATTTACTTTCTTGTCTCCTTTGCCATAATATCACAGACCTGGCCCCAAGAGTTAACTTAAGAACAAGGAAGACACAGGTTCTTCTTATGGAGGAGGAATGGGGTGCGTTTCTGGCTAGTTCTCTGGTTTCAGGATCTCTATAACATATGCCTTAGGCCGTGCTCTTGATTCAGCTGTCTCTCAGGATGCCATTTCCACATGAAGTAGCATTTGGGTCTTTGATCCTCACATCTAATAATTCCTTGCCTTGGGCTGATCACTTGAGTCAATCCATTTGGGTCCTTTGCGCACACGTTTCTGTGTTTAAGGCTCATGCCACTGAAAAGTGGTTGTAATGGCAGAAGATTTTTATAGTTGGGGTGACCTTATTCTCAAAAGTAATGATACAAATCTTCACTTATTTTCTACTCCCATATGAGAATGAAAAAGCCCTAAAAGTTTTCTCCCCACTGCACAAGTTTACAATAAGATTTGTGCATTGTGCGTGAGTTTGTTTACATTGATTCTGAAAATTGTTGTATTTTCTGTTAAAAAAAAACATTTTTGCAGAAGACACAATAACTGTTGCCTGGTCTTTTTGCTCTCATGGAGATTGTAAAGGTTTAGCTGGATATTTTTATACAGTCCTTCAACCTCTACTAAAAGAGAAAGATATCTGCATCTTTAAAAATGGTTAAGCATGGCAAGGAACACCAGTGGCGAAGTGTGTTAAAGCACTGAGCTGCTGAACTTGCAGACCAAAAGGTCCCAGGTTTAAATCCGGGGAGCGGAGTGAGCACCCGCTGTTAGCTCCAGCTTCTGCCAACCTAGCAGTTTGAAAACATGCCAATGTGAGTAGATCAATAGGTACCGCTCTGGCGGGAAGGTAACAGCACTACATGCAGTCATGCCGGCCACATGACCTTGGAGGTGTCTACGGACAACGCTGGCTCTTCGGCTTAGAAATGGAGATGAGCACCAACCCCCAGAGTCAGACATGACTGGACTTAACGTCAGGGGAAACCTTTACCTTAAGCATGGACAATTTTCATGTCCTCTCCTGTCTCTCCTATCTCTCTCTTCCCTGACAATAACTACAATATCACTGGGGAAGTCTGTGTTAGCCAATCATCTGGTTCTTAAGACACCATCAGACAGAGGTCTATAAGCTGGGGGACAGTGGGTTAATTCGTGGGGCAGTGGGCCGAATTATTGGGGCAGAGGGGGGACACAATCGGGCAACTCCCCTGTATCATCCCCTTACCATCCTACGGCATTTCTCATCTCCTCCCAGCTTCGTTCCATGCTGTCCCCAGCTGTCTCAATGAGAAGTCATGTTCTCAGGGTAGCCTCTCAACATGCTTCTGAGATGCAGCAAGGACAGAGCTGGGATGGAGCCCTGCCGGAAGTAGCCCTGCATCATGTGATGGGCACCAGTGGGCTCCATCCTGGCTGTGTCTCGGCAGTATCCTAGGATGGGGGAAAAGCCCTGTCTGATGAGCTCCTTGGAGGAACAGGAGTCCAATCCCTTTCCAAACATGGGCATTTTACCAAATCTTTGGTAGGAGCCATTTTACTAATTTCATAGGTGAAAGATAAAAACTAAAGTTGGTGATGCAAATGATGAGAAGTCCACTGTAATATGCAAAATAAAACTTGAACATCTCTCATTTGGAACCATGTATGAGAAGAGTCACATTAGGGTTATATATACATCATCACAGAGAAAATGCACTAGGGTTTCCTTTCCACATTCTGTTAGTTTGTAAAGAAGCAGCACAGGTAACATGTGCCTCTTCGTTAAATGTTTGCAAAAATGCACAGCTATGTGACATGAGCATGCAAACATTTCTGTTATTTGTACTCAGTATGCATTCTTTAGGGGCCCCTGGTGGCACAGTGTGTTAAAGCGCTGAATTGCTGAACTTGCGGACCAAAAGGCCCCAGATTCAAATCCCGGTAGCGGAATGAGTGTCCGCTGTTAGCCCCAGCTCCTGCCAACCTAGCAGTTCGAAAACATGCCAATGTGAGTAGATCAATAGGTGGCGGGAAGGTAATGGCGCTCCATGCAGTCATGCCAACCACATGACCTGGAGATGTCTATAGACAACGCCGGCTCTTCTGCTTAGAAATGGAGATGAGCAACAACCCCCAGAGTCGGTCACGACTGGACTTAACATCAGGGGAAACCTTTACCTTTTTATGCATTCTTTTAATAAAAGATTCTGGTGGTACAATATGACTCCTGTATCTGTGTGGGATACATTCACTGTGGCTAATAGCAAAACAAATATTTCGACTATACTTGAACCAGAAGCATACCACCAAATAACACCAAATAGCACATTAAGAGATGACCACAAACACTTCTGGAGGAATTTTATTTTAATTGTAAGTGAAACTGTGAATAGTGAATCTAGATAAGAGGAGTGAATCATAAAGAGAGTATGTGAGGTTTGTTAGTTTCTTCTTTTTGTTACTCAAGCACCACTTAGTACCCCTATAATAATTCCTCTAATCAACATTAAGAAAAAGGAGGAGGGGGCTTCTGCCCAATAAGACTAGATATATTGCATAAGCTTCTAATGCTTCAGACAATATTGCTATAATAATACTTCAACATTGATTAAGCAATGTTAATATTGTAATATGAAACTACTTTGGATGCTTAGACCATTCTGAATTTTCAAAAAAAGAAAACACACACACACACACACACACACACACACAATTATGAAAAAATATCTGTAAAGTTTATGAATAACATGGGTTGGAATTTCACTCACCCGGATTATTAGGGCCAACACTGTTATAGACAATAAAATATAATTTGTAACTAGCAATTGGAAGCTTCTCCCTCAATTGGCATAGGGTTGTTCAGCTGTACTACCTTTAAAAGGAAATAAGAAATAACTTACTTTGCAAGATAGACTGACACATTTTTCCCCTTATTAGGCTCCAGCTAGGCAAATTTTCTATATGGGGAGAGAGAGCACAATTTTCCTTCCGTCCGGTGGCCAGAGTACTGCAGACTAAGTACTGCTGTCCCAGGTGGTTATTGGGAAGGATGGGCCTTGGTGTACATTCAGCTAGACTTAAGAAAGATTGAGCTCAGATCAAACAAAAAGTGAGTAAATGTAGCCATTTATCTTCATTCTTCTCCACCTACAAAGGGGAAGGGTGGCAAAAGCCATTCCAATTCATTTTGAGTAAGAGAAGCACAAATCCAATGAATTTGTTGGGGAAAAATAACGAGCAAATTATTCTAGTCTACTCCTTCCTCTAAAATGATAGTTCTCTGAGTGCAGAAATGTTTTTGAATGGGGTGAGGAACGGAAGAGTATTCAGTAATATGAGTAATATATAGTCTGGTGATAGGGCTCATATACAGATTTCCCACATCAACATTGTGCAAATTGGATTGTTTAGGGATCCAATGTCTTGTCAAATAACTTCTCCCCGCCCTGTTGCTGATGAAATCTAGTGAATTATGTTACTTTTAATTCTTTTCTCCATTCATAAATTTATTCCTTTGGTTAATTTGGTTAATAATGTGACCACGCAGTGGCTTTTCTTTTCATTGCAAATATGCCAATGCTTTCTGAAATCACCACACTTAGTCAATGGGAAGAGGGGAAATACACTTTCAAAGAGAGTGACAAATATGAAATACATTATTTATTCTTAAAAGGAACAATATTATGCCATTGGAGAAGAAAGAGCTATCTGTGGTGAGAACTCTGCTAAATCTTCAGCGATTATTGTATCACAAGTCAGACAGCTGGGTGAAGTGTTGCTCATGTAAAAATGAGACTGATAGTCAATTGATTGTTATTGTTCCACCTTTACTGTCCATCATTTCTATGAAATTTCTTTTAAATGGGGAGAAAAGGAAGCTGACTTGCATACAGCCACAAACTGAAGTATTAGAATTGATAAATCTGAGAATGAAATAACTTGGCTGAAGGAACAAGAAAACTGTTGGTTAATAATTGTCTCCTTTTAGCTTAAGTGCAGAAAAAAACTTTCTGGCATACATTTCTATGGATTCTGTTTTTTTATTCATGCAAACAGTTAGTCCCAGAGGCTACTGGATTCATTTCTCTTTTTATGTTAAATCAGACTAACATGGGTGTCTTTTTGAATACTTTTAACCCATGAGTAACATAGGTACATGTGTTGAACCATATGATTCCTTTTTGCTTTAAACATTGTTCTTGTATACCTTCAATTCAAGTAGGACTTGTTGTGACCCTATCACAAGGTCTTCTTGAGTCTGTTGTGTCCAAGGTGATCCAATGGGTTTCTAAGACCTAGCTGGAATTTGAAACCTGGTCACCTAGACTCCTAGTTCAACACTCAAACCACCACACCATACTGTCTGGTTAAAAATATTTTGTGTAAAACAGAAAAGTGTTCTACATAGAAATGCTGTTTTCTGCTCGGGAAATGCAGAAAACATTGTCTACAGAGAAATCACAAGAAATGCTTTGCTAAATAAGTGTTATAATGCTGTGTGCACCATAACATTCCCAAAATGGGACTAGTCCTCGAAAACTTCAATTTTGAAGTCTTTTTCACAGTGGGAAGATAATTTCTAAAACTACTACTCATTGCTCTCTATGGAGAATGAATTAGTGAAGAATGACATCTCTACTGGCTGTACAGTTATCTTGTGCAGTATTCCAGACTTACTGCCTTCATCATATGATAAAAATTCAGATGTGAAATAGCAGCACTCATTCTGCTTTGATTTAATCTTGCTCAAGTCATACTCCCAAAGGAAATCACTGGGCAGCAGCAGAGGAGCCAGTATTGCTTCCCCTGTTGGGGTAATGTCAATGCAAGTGTCAATAGCTAAAATAACAATGTTTTTTTAAAAGAGCTCGCTTCCGGAATTTGCTTTTGGAGAAGCAGAAGAAGAAGGTAAAGAATCTGGATACATGGAGCAATGCTCTCTCCAGCCTTCAAGCAATTATATCTTTTTGAAAGAACATTCTCATATTTTACTGTACATTTTGTGAATTTTGCTAAAGGGTAAGAGATAGACTTCTATTCAAATCCTTGTAACTGAAGAAAATTAATTTTACTCACCTAATTTTAACCCACTACCGTTAGACCTTTTAGAGTGTATGCCTCATTGCAAATTATCTAATGGATCTAAAATCTAAGGAGTTGCACACACCAGCCCATTGGAAGTCATGCATTGCTTAGTAATTCCTGCTCCCTTTCCAAGGAAGAAATGTCTTAGTGACCAACTACTTGTGGCCACCCACTTCTTTACTTGCAGCCTTTAAAATCTCAAGCTTGTGAACCAATGACACAACAGCTGTCAAGTTAAATTGTATCAATAATCTAATTCTAGATGAGTGCTGTTGATGTATAGAAGGACTAGGAGGACTTGTATCTCTAAGGGATTGTTCTATTCCCAATACTCCAACTTTTGGGCAAGGTGATCAATGAAATGTAAATAATCTAGAAAACCTAACTGTCTTCTGCTTTAGGTTGCTGCTAATGAGTTTCTAACAAATAAAGATGTGTTCAGTTTTGGTTGCCTACAGACAGGCTCATTCTATAAATGGAAAAGTACTAACAATTCTTAAAAGTCTAAATGCATAATTGTATACAATTCCTTAGATAAATTGATAAATGTCTCAGTAACCTGAGATGTGGGAATGACTGCATCCCATATAATCATATTTCCATCCCTTTGATGACTTTTCCTGTGGTAGACTTTATGCTAAATGCAGTCAAGGCTTTTACTTGATCAGGCTTTTAAATTACAAATTGACTGATGTCTGCTATAATACTCTAAATCTAGAGTGCTGTTTGCTCATCAAGCAGCTTCATAATTAGCAGCGGTCCATGTGGCATCCAGGCAAGAGCACATCAGATCAAGTTTCGTCTTTATCCTGCAGCCAATGTCATCTCTCTCACTAATGAAAGGGTTTCTCACAGACTGGCATATCTCAGACTGTCAGCTACATTATGCTGTTCTTTGAGGTTCAGTCCCATTGCAACCAATCATTCTACTTTTGTATTTGGCTTTACAGTCAGCCTTCCACATTTGTGGATTTAACTTTTAGGGATTTGATTAATACGATCTCCCTAGCAGTCTCTGGGTACTCTAGTGAGACTCTATGACCAACTTCTACCAGAAATTGACCATAGAGTTGCACTGGTGGACCTAGAGATTCCTAAAGAGAACACTAGGCATTGTAAGGCCTCCAGTGCTATTCTACATCAACATTTTTGGCCAAAGGAGCGGGTGGCCAAAGAACCCCACACAACTTGCTGAAATGCATCAAGCAAATCCCGTATTTTCGATGTACGGGGATTCTACGAAAGTTGTGATACCTATGGTGCTTTCCAGACAGGACCCGCTTTGGCTCAGATTTTAGTCCCTACACTGACCCAAGGCCCCTGGGCTTTCTGGGGGGTGGGGGGTGGCATGCGGCCACCCCAAAGCTTTCCAATTTCCCCCTAAAAGTAAAATAAAGTAAAAAGTACCTGAACATCATAATTTCCCTTCTTGCATCCTCCTGGTGCGAGGAAATGATGTGCCAGGAGAGGGGGAGGGGGAGGAGGAAAATACCTCCTCATCCCCCTGTCTCCTGACATGTAATTTCCTCATGCCAGGAGGGCACAAGGAGGGAAGTTATGGTGGCCAGGTACTTTTTACTTTAGTTTTAGGGGGAAATTTGGGGCCTGGGGAGAGGAGGTGGGTGCCCTCTCTGTCTTTTGGGCTCCAGGAGCCTGAAAAACTGAGATGGCTATGTGTATTGGGCCCGGAAATCACATAACATGTTCCCCGGGTCCAATCCCCACAGGGCCCACACCTGGTAAGACCCAGATCTTACCTTAAGATCCAGATCTTCCTAGGTATTTAATTAATTGGGAACAAATCAAGGAAACCTTGGTTTGTTTTGAATTAATTCAGTTTTAACAGAGGGATCTTTTGGATGCCTCCGGTAAAACCGAAACAGATCCTGTCTGGATGGCCCCCTAGAGATTCCTAGAGAGATGTAGAAGTATGCTGTTCTCTGAGGTGTTCTCTCAGGCTGAAAAATAGCAGTGTTCTTTATTCATGCTTTTTTCTTTCTTACGGTGGTCCTGCACTCCTAACCATAGCAAATGTGGAATGCTGACTGTATATTTAAAAACATACAAATATTTACTAAGCACATTTAATAGTTGCACCACAAGGTAGCAAAAGATGTTGATCTATGCATTTCTATGCAATGAAGTAGCTTCATTGAATTCAATGTGATTTACTTCTGAGTACAATTGTACTTGTAATATTGCAAATTTGCCCACTAAATTTGGAGACTTGATGTATGTGAATGTATTTATGATACGCATTTCAGTAATTAGGTTATGCCACAGGACTGAACAGACTTAAATGTTAAAAGGTAGCACCAGTGCCTGTTCTATTATTATCTCTTACCTGGTGTATTGTTGATTAATGTTGTTTTAATTCTGTGATTGTGAAGAAGACAAACTATTCTGAGATGAAAGAGATTTGAACTATACAGCTTACAGCACTTGATACCACTGATAGCAGCATCCTGTAGAATCCTGGGATTTGTAGTTTGGCAACACAGTAAAGTTTTCTGATAATACTTCACAAACCTACAAAGTCCACAGGATAGGGCTATGGTAATTACATGCTATAATTGTGTATTGTGAAAGGGACCTGATTTAATGATCAAGACTTTCTAATGAAATAACAACTGAAATGACCAGTTGTGAAATGTACTCCTTGAGTTAATTCCCAGTAGAGATGTTTCAATATTATCTTTTCCCTTCCAAGCAGTAAAATAAATGTGATGACTACTGGTACAAAATGGGAACAAATGTGAATAACATCTCAAATCTCTGTAAGGAGAAAGTATATGATTAGTTGAAGATGTCTTATGTGAGATATATATATATATATATATATATATATATATATATATATATATATCTCCTCAAGCCAATATATGCAAACAGAACTAATAAGAAGAAAAATGATTTATGATGATCCCAAAACATGGTCTCCAAAGATGTATTTGGTAGCTGTGAGACCTACTGTTTAGGCTCTATTAATTTTATAATGCTGTCTGGAGTTATCCATCTGTTTAAAGGTTAACTGTCTCCACACTTATGAAATGGATATTTCTGTTTTGATTCCTGCTTTTTTCTAGTGTCATGTCATTTCTCTCTATCTCTCTCCGAGTAAATACACACGCACAAATATCTGTACAGATTTATCTGTAGTTGAATCTCCACGTTTTGTAGGTTAAGCATTCACGGATTACTGTATTTGAGGCCATAAAATCATACTGAAGGACCTAGGAATGCCTATGTTAAAAAAGTAGTGAACCTATTCGTGGCTTATCCACTTTCGTGAAGATCCTGCAAAATTTGAGGGTCAACTGTATATACGTATAAACTGTTATTAATTCCAATCACTAAGTATTCCTTGCTTAAGAAAAAAAATCTATGAAATTAATGGGGCCACCATAAGTCAAAAGGTGACTTGAAGGCACATGCACACATGAACACACATGAGGCCGACTGTGCAAATGAAGGGAGAGATCTATGTATTCATTATTTTACAAGTGGTAAAGCTACTTGGATCATTTTAGCTGAATGTAACAGAAATTGAATCTGGGTATTTCTATATATCAGTGATTCTCAACCTGTGGGTCCCCAGATGTTTTGGCCTTCAACTCCCAGAAATCCTAACAGCTGGTAAACTGGCTGGGATTTCTAAGAGTTGTAGGTCAAAACATCCGGGCACCCAAAAGTTGAGAACTACTGCATATACAAACCATTTTCTTAGTAAATCTCTAGATCTTCCTCACTGTACTCTTGACCCATCCAACGTTTTCATCACATCTCCCCATGTCTTCATCCCAACTGATTTTCTTTAAGTATGAAACCTTACAGAGGTAATATGTGAATGTGAAAGTTAGAAAGAAGTTGGATCAGTATTAAAAATCAGAGCTAACCCTCAGCAAATAACTGCAGCCAGCCAACTGGTTAATCTTTTAACACTTAGTACCCATATGAGTAATTGGAGAGGCGACTTTGTCAAAATGCTTTTACAAAAATGGATACTTGCCCCCTCCCCACCATGAAGAATTACTACTTCAGCATGATCTTGGTGCAGAATTTCTCCAGCAGGCCCTACAACTTGCTGGACATGTTTTCTATTAAGTACCAGGTGGTGAAATAAAAAGAGACAAGTGCATAGAGACTTCTTGTTGCCATGATTAATTTTCACATTCCAACAGCTCCTGGCATGGTCTGGGTCTTCATGTGGACAGTTTTAATCTAAGCAGCCTATCACTAGCTGCCATGCATAATATGACGTATACATTTTTACCTTAACAAGTCATCTGTCTCCTATTTCTGGACTGTTTTTTTTTCCACGAGTGCAATTTCTGTTCTTTAGTGTTCACAGTGTTTAGTTTAAATAATTATGTTTTTTAAAATAGCGCTTCAACAAAACACACAGCATTCTCAAAATAGATAATGAATGTATAAATAATGTAGGTTGGAGGGGTGGTGTCAGATTTTCTTCCTCCATCTCTCTCTCTCTCTCTTTCTCTGTTTTTTTTTTTTTTTTTTTGGTACTTTGTTGAAATGTAATATTGGGAAACTCCTCTAGGACTCTGAGGGAAAAAAAGGCGTTTAATTGGAAGGCTTAGCAATTTCAAAACTACAGCAGAGGTTAAATTGTTTTGAGCAAGAAAAATTAATACATTAAAGGTTACATTTCCAACTGTGAGGCTGCAGAGCTCAGCTCTTATGCCATGTCAGAATTGCATAAGGCAGAAGAAATGGCTCTGAAATGATTGTGGAATCATTAACAAAAGCCAAGGCAGAGTAAGACATTTCCCAGCAGGAGGGTGTGAAGAAGAATAAAGACATGGAGAGAGCTCATTAAGAATGAATTGCAGACCATAAACATTTGAAACCACTAAGTGTGGAGTTCTATCTGTTATCTAATGACTCAGAAATTATAAAACTAGCAATGACTTTCAGAAAAAAGGAGTTGACTTTGTAGGAGGTTGTTTTCCATTATAGGGGGAAAAGGTATTTCCCCCTTATTTTGAAAAGTAGCATTGGTTGGGAGGCTTCTGGCTTTTTAAATCTCAACACAATTTAAGCACCTTCACTCATTCTCCTAAGAGATTTCACTTCGGTATAATCACACATTACTACTCATTTAGCAATAAGGATATTGAAATGGAAGAATCTTATGAGATGGGGGTTGGAGGAAAAGGCAATGGGTCATTGCGTTCTGCCTGATTGAAAACATTTTGCATCTTTGCCTTTGAAGAGCTCCAGAAGTTTTGTGCTTGCTTGCTTTTCTTGTCCTTTTTCTAAATCTCCTATGGCGATATTTACTTCATTTGAATTAAAAAAAATTAGACCTTTTGAATTATTAATCAGGATGTTTAGCATTGTAACAGACACCAGAGAATACATGCTGTTTATGGGAAGTCTACATGCAAAATCAGGCTGTATAAATAGTGTGCTTTATCTCTGTATAAATTTCATAGGACGTCTGAAGGAAAGCTACCATTTCAAACAGAATGACAGATAAGTAAATTTGCCAAGAATATCTGCATGAGTATGAGAGGGAGGTTTAGCAACTAACATGGCTAATGAAGTTTTTCCAGCACATCGTAACCTATTTTGAAATAAATCTTATGAATAAATCTCCAAGGGACTGCATGGTGTAGTGGAAATCAATATTTATTATTTAAACAATAAAATATCACTTTTCTTTATAAAAAAGGCACCCAAGATTATATACAACTTTAACTTATTTATTCTTATATACAGTAGAGTCTCACTAATCCAAGCCTCGCTTATCCAAGCCTCTGGATAATCCAAGCCATTTTTGTAGTCAATGTTTCCAATATATCGTGATATTTTGGTGCTAAATTCGTAAATACAGTAATTACAACATAACATTACTGCGTATTGAACTACTTTTTCTGTCAAATTTGTTGTATAACATGAAGTTTTGGTGCTTAATTTGTAAAATCATAACCTAATTTGATGTTTAATAGGCTTTTCCTTGATCAGTCCTTATAATCCAAGATATTCGCTTATCCAAGCTTCTGCCGGCCCGTTTAGCTTGGATTAGTGAGACTCTACTGTACTCATGTACAGGAAGAAAGCAGGCTTGTGGGCTAAAATTATAGATTTTGATATGACCTGTGGATAAGTCAGGGTTCCTTCCATGGAGAGGGAAAAGCACTCAGGGGACCAGCGACTCCTGGCCATTGCCACCATTTTCCTGCCCAGACATTAAAAAGGGCCAGAAGTAGCATTATGGTAGAAAGAGAAGTGTGTGTGTGTGTGTTTTGGTGCTTCTTTTAGTTTTTCAGAGGGTAGATTAAACCTTTGTCTTTTGCCACTTTCCTCAGAGAAAGTGATGGTTCCTTTTTTTTTTTGCTAAATGTTAAGGTACAGTGCACACATTGACCCATAGATAAGTCGATCCAGGGTTTTTGGACTGATTTTTTTTATGATAATTTTTACTTTTATACATGATAGTATATATGATCATCTCAAATCAAAATAATCAACATTAAAGCAGGTTATATGTCCTAAAAATATTAAGAATGCAGAATAATTTGCTTTAAAAGTTACTGAAAGCAAGTTTAAATCTAACAAGAGCTAAAGCTGGGGGAAAAACTAATTCTGTCCATGGTAACCACCTAACCCACTACCTCAGTCACATGTGCATGCCAGCATTATCTGTAGTACTATGGTGGCTAACAAATAAAAATAAAAATAATAAAAACCATATAACTTTATATCTCACCCAATCTCTCCATAGGCGGTTTACAACAAATATCAACAAACATTCAATGCCATAAAGTATTAGAGAAAAAACCCCCACCCAAATCCCATAAACCAAATCAACATCTCCATCAAGAATAATAAAGACATTACAAAATTGGATGATGACAACAAAATTACAATTTCACACCTAACTAAAAAACAAAACATATCAAGATGAAAGGCATAAAATTAATTAAAATTTACGAGTTTAAGAGCCAGCAGAGCCAAAGTGACAGACCATTTCCGTTCCAGGGTGACTATACATGATATTCTACACCTCCTCCTCTCTATACGCTTATAAGAAAGTTTTTAGTGGTTTTTTTAAAGGAGGGTAAGAAGTGAGCCATTATGATATCTTTAGGTTTGCCTTGGGGGCAACCAAGGAGAAGGCTCCCTCTCTCATTCCCACCACCTGTTCTTGAGACAGGGGGTGGGACCAAGTGCAGCACCTCATCCTTTGCTTGCAGTGATCGAGCAGGCTTGTATGTGGAGATGGGTTAACCAAGTTATCTGAGCCCAAACCATTTAGGGTTTTAAAGATAATAACCAGCACTTTGTATTTAGCCCAGAAGCAGACTGACAGCCAGTGGAGCTGCCATAACATGGAGGAGTTATCTTCCTGTACGGACCCCCACTTAGTAATCTGGCTGCTGATCTCTGGACCAGTTAAAGCTTCTGAACTATCTTCAAAGGCAGCACCACGTAGAATGTGTTGAAGCAATCCAGATGCGATGTACCTAAAGCGTAGATTACCATGGCCAGATCTGGCCTCTCAAGGTATGGGCACAGCTGGCACACATGTTTTAATTGTATAAAGAAGCTTCTGGGTACCATTGACACCTGAGCCTCCAGGGTCAGTGATAAATCCAGGATCACCCCCAAGCTGCAAACCTGTGTCTTCCGGTGGAGTGCAACCCAATTCAGCACAGGCTGTAACCCTATACCCTGATCTGCCTTCCAACTGACCAGCACCTCTGTCTTGTCAGGATTTAATTTTAATGTATTAGCCTTCATCCAGTCCATTGCTGATGACAGGCACCAATCCATGACCAGGACGGCATCCTTGGCTTTTGGTGGAAAGGAGTAATAGAGTTGGGTGTCGTCTGCATATACAGTAGAGTCTCACTTATCCAAGTTAAACGGGCCGGCAGAAGCTTGGATAAGCGAATATCTTGGATAATAAGGAGGGATTAAGGAAAAGCCTATTAAATATCAAATTAGGTTATGATTTTACAAATTAAGCACCAAAACTTCATGTTATACAACAAATTTGACAGAAAAAGTAGTTCAATACACAATCATGTTATGTTGTAATTACTGTATTTACGAATTTAGCATCAAAATATCACAATATATTGAAAACATTGACTACTAAAATGGCTTGGATTATCCAGAGGCTTGGATAAGTGAGGCTTGGATTAGTGAGACTCTACTGTATATGAAACCGAACTCCAAAACTCCGGAAGATCTCACTCAGCAGTTTCAAGTAGATATTAAACAACATGAGGGAAAAGATAGAACCCTGAGGAACCCTAAAGGCCATCAGCCCGGGGGCCAAACAAGAGTCCCCCAGCACCACCTTCTGGGTGCAGCCATCCAGAAAGGACCAGAGCCACTGTAATACAGTGCATTCTAGCCCCATCTCAGAGAGACAGCCCAGAAGGATACCATGGTCAATGGTATCGAATGTCACTGAGTGGTTCAGGAGAACCAACAGGGACACACTCCCCGCATCTAGCTCTCTTTGTAGATCATCTACCAAGGTGATCAGTGCCATCTCTCTTCCATTGCCAGGTCTAAAACCAGATTGAAATGGATCCAGATAATTGGTTTCATCTAATAAACTTGGGAGCCGCAAGGCCACCATCTTTTCTAGATCTTGCCCAGAAAGGGAAAATTTGAAACTGGCCAGTAGTTGGCCAATTGAGTGGGATCCAGTGCCAGTTTCTTTAATAAAGGTCTTACTACAGCCTCCTTTAAGCTAGCTGGCATTGAGCCATGTGCCAAGGAAGCATTCACCAGCACCGTCACCCACTCTACCAGTCCCCCTCCGGCCTGCTTAATTAGCCAGAATGACTTCTAAATGGAAGAGTACATGCAATAGGGGAAACTTCCCAAAGGCACCATCTACCAGTTGTTTACTACCAGTATACCTCTCTCTGTCTTCCTTGAGTACACTCTAATGGAAAGGAGTGGTGAAATAAATTAGCTCACAACTTACCATGCAGTCCTCTTGTGGTTTGGGGTGGAGCAGAATGTTGTCTGGTTCTTGAGCAACAGTGTCTGCTTGGCAGCCTGGTGTCATCTTCAGAGGGTTCCAGTGCTCTGGTGTGACTGCTTTCAGGATTTCCTGTGTAAACATCTGCACTGCAAAAACACTTTCTTCAATACCGGTTTAAAATTGCATTAAATGGTCTTTAGATGAGGTCTTGGCCATTTCTAGAATGGCCCATGCAAGTCCAGAAAGTGGTGGAAAATGGTCCCTGGACCCTTTAAATTTACCTGTCATGGTTAAATATTGATTCATTTTCCAAAACTGACCCACCCATCTACAAGTAGCAAGACTGGAGAAGTCCTATATTTGCACATTTCCAAAACTTTAGAAAAATGAATTCTTTGGTAGACAGGAACTAAACCAGCCTCAAAAAGGGCATGCTCAGTATTGTGGTATGAAATATTCCATCACTATTTTATGGTACTATTGCAACATAGGACCATCTTCTAGTTATGCTTTGGTGGAAGTCTACTAAAAAAAAATCTTTTAACAGTCATTTTGTAAGTAATAATTCAGAGTTGTGTTGTTCCCAGGTAGGGCTTGCAAAGAAACCCTAGTTAAATGTCTTCATATTTTTTCATCCTTCCTCAAAATGTCATCAACTTTGCTGTTCACCTTAGAATTTTCACCTGCTGAGTGACATCTGTCTTTTTGGCAAAAGTGGTTCACTGCTAAATTGACTCCATTGTTCAGATTGTGACTCAACTGTACTATGAGCCTTCTCTGTTTTTTTTAGAAGAACAACATAAATAATGAGTATTGAAAACTTCAATGAGATTTCATTTTTTTTTAATTTAAAAAATTGACCAGCATTAAATGAAACTATTCATAGCATTTTTAAAATGCCCCAAAACATTCTAATATATTAAAAGGTTACTTTTTGGTGTGTTGCTGTTTGCTTCATGTTGTTTCTAAGTGATAGCAACCTTCAGGTGAACCTTTCACAAGTTTTCTTGGCAGGGATTTTCAGTGGGTATTTTGCCATGCTTTCCCCCAAAGCTGAGTGAATATGATTTGCCTAAGGTCACCCAGTGGGTTTCAATGGCAAAGCAGGGATTCAGACCTTGACTTCCAGAGTCCTTTTCCAACACTTGAATTATTACATCACTCAATAAAGTCCAGAGTTAGCGTTTGTCATTCCATTGCATCCATCCATCCCATTTATATATTTAAGGCATGGTCAGTTGTATGCATTCTCTTATAATTAGGAAAAATGTTGATCTATATGGTTAACTCAGTGGTTCCCAACCCTTGGGCCTCCAGGTGTTCTGGACTTCAGCTCCCACAGTTCCTAACAGCTGGTAAGCTGGCTGGGATTTCTGGGAGTTGAAGTCCAAAACCCCTGGATAACCAAAGGTTGGGAATGTTGCGTATTGTAGATGGTAATAAATGGAAGCTTTACGTCTGCTTCTGAACCTAAAGTCACCCAGCAGTGTAATAATGTGCCACTCCACTTTGTAATATAAGTAACAGGAACTTTACTTAACTTCAAGAGATCAAACAGAGCAATAATATATACAATAGTCTCTCTCTGATTGCTCACAGAGAACAGAGGGAATAACAGTCCTTTTAAATAGTCTGTAAATATGCCTCAATGCCTTAGAAACAGCAAGGCTTTAGAGAGTCAGCAGCCATCTTCTCTTTCCTGGCTGTTTCCAGTCAGCACTCTCTTATCATTCACTGAGGTAAAACCTGCACAAACCGATTCCCTCAGCAGCACGACAGAGAAAGTAGCCAATCAGATTTCTTTACAGGCTCAGCCAATCAGCTGCTTACACATATTCTTCCAGTTAAGCCATTACATCATGGTGTCTTTTACAAACCCCAACTGGGAACCACTGGATTAACTAAAATACATTGGTGTTTTTGGTCTCACCTGAAACACATCCCCCAAGAATTTAGCTGAAACTGAATTTGAGTCTTTAGATGAAAAAGATTTCTGACTCTTATTCTGATTCTGCCCAAGAGTGAATGCAGCTAAGAAAATAAAAGAATTAAAAATTTATGAGGCTCAAATAGTTATCTGCCTGATTTAGAAATGTTTGCTATGAGACATTGGAGAATTCCTAAATAAAATAATCTAAGAGAGAAGGAAAATAATCTAAGAGAGAAGGAAAAAAAATCAAACCATTATAAAGAAGGAAGAGAATGAGCACATTTCCCCTTCATCCTATGATAACATATTAAGTGGAGGACTTGCTCCTTGTCTCTTAATGGATTTTTCCAAAATAATTACGTCCTCTATTTCAAATGCCCTTTACTAAAAGGCTGCAAAGTGTGAGCTATGGTAGCACCAGACTGTCCCACAGGTGGTCACACTTGTGTGTAGAATAATCTTGGGGACAAATTATTTCAGCACCTTGCTGCTTCTCTGCAGAACTGATGAAGCTTAAAGCAATTGACTTGAAAGCATTGTTATTGGGAGAGCCCTTGTGGCCTTGTAACAAGAGCACTTTGGATATGAAAGCTGCCCGCATATATTGGCCACAGCAATAATGCAAAGAAAATGAAATCTTGAATTAAACATGGTTGCAAACTGTCCTCAAGGTTGTGAGCTTGTAACCATCAGTGGTATACTTCTAGCAATGGGCTGTACATATATGTGAATATAAAGTTTCTCATCTGCTAACTACCAGTAATTCATAAGGAATTTAGAGCAGTGCATCTCTGAGCTTGATATTGATTCCAGCCCACAAAGGTTATCAGGTGTGAAGAAAGGAGAGAAATGTGTTGGCTACCTAGATTACCACTGTCTACAGGGCTAGGTGAGTGGGTCTTCTTTAGCTTCATGATGAACAATCTGCCTACAGAATATGTTCTGAGATTTTTCAGGTGTTAGAAAAGAGGTAATCTGAGATACCAACCTTCTAGTGATTGTGGGTGCATCTACACTGTACAATACAATTTGACACCAGTCTTACTGGCTTAATGCTATGAAATCGTGGGAGCTGTAGTTTTATGAGCTTTTTAGGCTTTTCTGCCAAAGAGTGCTTATGCCTCAACAAACTACAAATCTCTGGATTCGCTAATATTGAGCCATGGTGGTTAAAGTGGGGTCAATTTGCATTCATTCTATAGTGAAGATGCATCCAGTTAAGTGGATTTTATTAGTGATGGATATGCCTGTTTAGCACTAGAAGTTGTTCATCTTCAGACTAAACACCTCTTTTCTGTAGTGGTCTTGAGTATTGGTCAAGAGAGTGAGTATGCAATTCTGGTACCAGCAACACGGGAAGTCAAGGCACCCCAAGAGGAATGGCAAAGAGTTAGACACAGTGGAGTTAGATGCAGAGCCAGCTAAACCAGCAAACATGTTTTTGCAACCTAGTTGAGGAGCAGATGAATTTATCATGTATTTGCAGTGCAGACCTGAAAGAGTCAGCTTTGCCCTGGCTAGAGGAAGAAAGGGCACCAAACCACAGAATGCTGCATTCCCAAGGCAGCTCAGAATAGTCAAGGGTCACCCAGTGATGCTTAATGCAAAGGATCCTCACCATTCTCTGTCAATCCAAGTGTGTTTCCAGTAACTATTTTGATAGATCCTATGCCAAGGGCTTAGATGAGGTAGGCAGAAAAGGTAATTGCTTCTGACACTGTGATGCCCTACTAACTATTCTGGAAGCTGGTTGGCTAGAGTATTTTGCTTGCCTTAGGCAACAGCTACAGCTACCTTGAAGGAAAAGAAACACAGTGAATAGACAGGTAAATATGATGAGTCCTTATTTGATCAAGCACAAATCACACCTGGCTAAAATGCAGCAGACATAAACTACTGGATTTTTACTGATGTGCTTCGGTAAGAAATCAAGTGAGAACTTATGTGAGATATGAAAAGTATTTCTCAAGGTTACAATATAAAATAGAACTATGATTTGTTTGTTTTTAGTAACTTTATCGTCTTGCCATCGGCCTGCAATATGGTCACAATGTCTTTCCTTCCTGTTCTTTTGCATCAATAGAAGCATGATGCTGAACAGAATCAGAATAGTCAATAAAATATAGTTTAAAAGTCTCTTTCCTTCCAACCTATTTTCATCCACACACCTTTAAAATTAAGCTTTATAACTGCAATTGGTATTCAGTTAGATATTGGTTCATTGGGTTGCTTATTAAATAGCATTAAGTTCAATATCTAGCTACAAAGATTAGAACTAGATTGTATCCATAAAATCTAGAAATGACCAAAAGAAACAACAATGAAAGAATTGCATGTTTTTAATGCACCTGTCCAATTCAGAGATAAATTCCAATGGAAAAAAATTAAATTCATGTCTTTATGTAGGATCTAAGCCAGTGGTTCTCAACCTGTGGGTCCCCAGATGTTTTGGCCTTCAACTCCCAGAAATCCCAATGGCTGATAAACTGACTGAGATTTCTGGGAGTTGTAGGCCAAAACATCTAGGGACCCATAGGTTGAGAACCACTGATCTAAGCGATGAGCAATTAAAATAATTTCATTAAAATAATGCTTGAATATCCACCAGCCTTGACTATGGAGTTTGGTTGCTGGTATGGCGATAGTGGTTTCATATCAGTCAGCTATTACAGTCACCATTCTGTTTTGGGAAGGCCCTCTACTGCATCTCTGTGTTATTTGTCCTTCTCTTGATGCGAATACCATATGTTAATATACTGTGACAAGTTCCACACCTGTCTACTGAAATGGAAGAAAGAATAACTCCAAAGAAGGGATTCTGTGATGACCAATGTATCTTTAAAATGGTTGGGGAATGTGTGGTCTTTCAGGTGATGTTAGATTCCCATCGTCCCTAGCAAGCATAACCAAATAACGAGAGATGGTGAGATCTACATGACAGTAGCATTAGGAAGGCCACACATTCCCCTTTGGTGGCTTTAGATACATTGAAGTAAGCTAGCCACAATCCTGCTTTCATCAAATTTCTGTCATTTGTTTTCTGGCTTTTGTTTTTAGTGCCTGGTGGTGATTTCTGTTGTATCAAATCACTAATGATTCCAGGAAAAATTGTATTGTTGCTAAAAATAGGAGAGCAATTGGATCCTATTTAAGCAGCTAAATTATCAGTATACACAGTGAACTACCACCATATTATTTTAATTTTCTCAGGGGCTGAAAATTAAAATAACGTAGTAGTAGCTCACTTGGTATAACTAATAATTTAGTTGCTTCTCTGTTCTGCCTGATGGATAATGCTTTAAAATTTGTATCCTTGCCTCTTTATTGATAGAAATGGCTGCATTAAAATTGTGTCAATTTACCTATTTTACATTTTCCTCTTCCAAATTAACACATTTTGAACAATGAATACCGATTAGGGAATAATTTAAGACTCCAGTATTTAGTGAAGGATACAATGGAACCAAAATATTTGATTTCCATTTGTATCAGAAAGACAGGATGTTGTTATATCAGAAGTTGGAAGCTGCAAAGATTATATGGTCTCATCTCACAAAGAATCACAGGAAGGATAGAATGACAATGGGTTAGTGCACCTGAAAATGAGAGGAGGTAGCAGCCAGCATAGGAAGTTGCCTTATACAAAGTCTGACCATTGGTTCATTTTACTTAGTACAATATGTCCTGATTGACAGCAGCTTTCCGGGGTTTGGGGTTTTTCTAGCTCTATCAGAAAATTCTGTTATTATCTGGGAGTCTTTCTTCCTAACTTAACTTCCAAAATCAGAAAAGAATGGTAGGGTGATCCAACCACTGAGAATGATGGGGTGATCCAACTACTAAATGAATCATATGAAATATGTGGGTAGACATTGTAGACATTTGATCCTGGCCTTGAATCCATAGAATAGCCATAGAAGAAAAAAAATTAATGGTACTATTTTAAAATAAATACTTCTACATGGAAAAATGAAAAATAAAATACCCAACATATCAGTAAGGCAGTAAACAATCTATACAAATCCATGTCAGTTTCCCTGCAATTCCACTGACATTTTTCTACTGTTGTTGTTTCAGTGTCTCTCTGGGTAAAGATGTAGCTATCTCTTTATACTGCAGAATGAAGGTTTATTACAGTGCAGATTTTCTGCAGGAGGTGCATCATGCTGCAGTGATAATGGTGGTATTTTCTACAGACTTCGTCACCTATCATATACTTGGTGCTTAGCTGCAGTCAATGAAACATGTAAATGAGTACAGGCTAAAACCTTTCTGCTGCTCTGAACAAAGCATCTTCAGTGTCCTAAGCAAATAAAAGGATCAGCTCCAGCAGGAAACACAAAGAACTGTGACCATACTGTACTCTGAACTGATTCTTTTCTAGTGGAAATTGTACAGGAGCCTCAGTACACAGCCAAGCAAGAAGCTTAGCTAGTTCCTAGCTCACAATGCAAGTTGAATAGGAATATCTGTAACTGGAAGCAAAACATTAACTGGGAAAGGGAATGATGGCGATATTCGTGATAACCTCAAAATAAGCAAATTAACTTCCAGTGCTTAATTATTTGTTGCTTTGATGAAAAAAAATAGGTTAGGTTGATTTGAAGAGAAAAAAAGATAAACACGGACAAGGCCACTACAGCACTTGAAAGAAAATGCTCCTCAACAATAATTTCTTAAGCATTTACAAACTGAGACATGGTAACATTACAGGCATACTCAGTTTTGCTTCTACTCTGGAAGACAGCTTGTACAGGTTTTACCCAATGGAATTAAAACTGAATTAAATAGTACTTTTCTGATTGAATGGGATTGTGGATAATGTGGAAAGGAAGTGAAAAGGATTATTGTTATGCATTTAATCAGATTGTCTACAAGCAAAATATAATAGAAAATACCATAGAAAGCAACAGAATGTACAATGCATTCGTTCCTGTGCAACACATTGTCTAATATAGTGGAACCTCTACTTAGTAGCATTCCAATAAGTGCATTCTGAGTTAAGAGCTGTTGCTCAGCCTGGGTTTTGCTTTGATATAAGAGCAGCATTTTGAGATAAGAGCTAGTGCGAGAGGGAGAGCTAGTGTGACAGTACAGGGCTTTAGGGATTCAAGGGAGCAGCCTCTGTGCCTTGTGTTCATGCTCTGGTCTCCTTTAAGGAACTTTGGGTTAGTTGGTTTTGTGTGGTTTTGATTTATGGTGTGTTTGGCTTCATGAAGAGAGAGAGGAAGAGACAGCAAGAAAGGGAGGGAGGTTGCAATGAGAAAACTATGAAGAAAATGAGGCTTCTGCCTCTTCACTTTGTCACTTTGTGCTTCTATCATTTTAAAGCTGATCTTTCTTTTTTATTGTTCCATGCGAATGTGCAGGTTTTGTCTTGCTGTTACACTAGCCAACACAAATTTTGTTGCCTCAAATGTGCTTCCTTGCCACACATTTGTATTTCTACCATTTTTAAGTTGATTTTTGTTTTTTATTGTTCCATGTGAATGTGCATTTATACATTATTTGTTATTTATAAAGTACATGTTCTTATTTAAAAACACGTAATAAAAATGGGAAAAGGGGGTTCGGGTCACTGTAACAGATTAATAGCATTTCAGTGGGAAAATTTGCTTTGAGATAAGAGCATTTTGAATTAAGAGCTCAGTCATGGAACAAATTGAACACTTAAGTTAAGATATCATTGTAATTTCATTCAAACATTTATACATTTGTCCCTCCACATTTGCAGTTTTGACTTTTGCAGATTCATGGATTCGCTTAAAATATTATCCTTAGGAATTTTTAGGCCCTCCAGTTGGCTCTATGAATTTCATCCAATCATACTGAAGAACCTAGAGATTTATAAAGAGAACACGTCTTTAGGAATCTCTAGGTCCTCCCATGTGGTCCGCGAGAAGGCCTTACATTTATTATTTAAACTGTTATGTTTATTCATATCATGATCTGATCACCATGCTCAATATATCCCATCTGCATGGGGTACTGGGATAATGATACAAAAGGTTTCTTAGGGTAGATCCTCTCCCACCCAAACTCAGCCCCCTCCCCCCCCAAATCAAAATCCTGGCTACGGGCCTGCCTGAGAACCTACCTCTCTAGGAATAGCTAGGTCTTCCTTATACTGTGGTCACCTCATACTACAAACTGCTCAGAGAATCACATGCTCAGAGAATTTGGGGGGGGGGGCTCAAGGCCCCCCCCCCCAGCTACATGCCTGTTCTCAGGAAAAAAATAATTTCTTAATTTGAGTTTTTTCACTTTCATGGGGGTCTTGTGCCTTTTTTTTTTGGCTTGGTATATGGATTATTCCATTCTTCTCCAGATATGTTGGACGACAGTTCCTGTCATTCCCATCATGGTATTAGAATGGCAGGAATCACAATCCAACACATCTAAAGACCCCCTGGTTGACTTAACCTGGACTAGCTTGATCTCCCATTTGGACCGGGGAGTTAAGAACTACAAATTGAGCCCAACTTTTGATAATATAATAATAATAAAACTTTATTTGTATTCCTCCCTATCTCCCCAAGGGGATTTAAGGCGGATTCCAACATACAATGGCAAACATTCAATGCCATCCCATGTGACATATGGTTGACATGTAACATGCGAACACTTTCTATTTGAGGAACTGTTTCCCAGTGGAAGCCTGTCAAAAGACCTCTACCTTATCAGACCTTTGAGAGTTAAATGCTTATAAGTTTGTTAGTTCAAACCCTCTGTAATGGTTCATTTACTATAAAGGTTTCAAATTCATTGGTTTTTATTTTTTATTGTTATACAATACTTGTATACTTATGCAATACAGTTTCTGATGGGAAGAATGGGGTTGGGGTATGACAACCTGAAAATCAAAAGCTCAGCCACACGTTAAAAATATAAATAATTGATAATATTTTAAGTGGAATGCAGATATTAGATGCAATCATTAATAGAACCTTTGTTATACAGTTTCTACATATGTGTGTCAATATTACTAATGTCCCTTAGTGAGGTGCCCTGTGAAATGACACATAAATATACAGAATATACAGTATTTAGTAAAATGTCAGGGTAAAAAGATTTTTTCCTGCAGGATCAAAAGTCAAATGCTTGGGAACAAAAGTGAAATGTAATTTACCCTGTAGTTAAAAACCCACAGGATGATTTTTTAACCAGAGGCTGCTGGCCCTATTCATGCCATTCTAGAGAATATAAAAGAGACACTTTGAAATTCTGAAGTAAAAATTCACAACAGTATGCCTTTCCTTTTTTTTCTTCCCTTCAACCAAGACATCTTTTGCTAGAGTCCTTTATCTAGAGCTTTGTATACATATTTTTAATCCTATACAAAAATGATAGGATGTCAAGAAGGATCTATAATAACACCATTTTTTTATTTCACTTCAAAGACTTGGCAATTTCTGATCCATGTGACATTCACACTCCTTCAGGGTCAAACAACATCTTGCAGCCTTCATAAAATGATTAAATATTTTAAACAGCTCCTGCTTATACCTCCATCGCCCCTCGAGACTGATACTGTTATCGTTTTTGTCAAAGCCAGTTTCCATCCGCATTTGTCATTCCTGCTTGCATTTATGAGTTATCAATCGCCGCGTCAAAATGCAAAATAACTGATGTTCTTTGGGCAGTATTGGATGGCCTATCTGGGGCTTTTAATCAATGCTGATTTTTATTTTTCATACCATACATAAATCTTTACCATTCTGGGCCACATATAATGTGTTCATACAAAATGCAGTGACAGAAGCAGTAGTTATATTATCAAACATTATACCTTGGGGCTAACTGAGTATCAAGGGCTTTCAAAAGGGAACATTGGGAATTACGGTGGAGGAGAGACGACTGCAGTACAGAAAATAAGGGATTGGTTGTTGCCATTTATAAATCAACATCATGCAAGCTAATCCTTCTCACTTAAATGCAATCCAAATACTTTTTCTGATACTGCAAAGCTCAGTTATAGCTACCCCCCTCCACATTTTACAATGCAAGCATGACACTCATTGGCATTTGTTATATGCATTTTCCTAAGGAAGTGTTATGAACTTGTGGTGCTGTTTTTTCTCTCATGCTTAATAGCCCAGGTAATAGCATACAATGGGCCTTTGGCATTTGGTGGGGTTTGGTTCCAGGGACGTACCCCACTCTTCCCATGGATACCAAAATCCATAGATTATATACAATATAGTAAAATGTCATCCTTTTACATGTATCCCTTTTGAAATTAATTTTGTTAGATTTGGCCTAACTCTTTAACATGCCATGGTGAAAACACAGAATATACAGTAATTCTAAATTCCGATCTCTCCTCTGTGGTATTGGTACTTCTTCAGATTTGGTGTCATTTGGCATTTTGATTAAAACACCATCTTTTATATCATGCCAACATGTTTCTGGGCACAATTCAAAGTGCTGGTTTTGACCAACAAAGCCCTATACAGCTCTGGTCCAGGTTATCTGAAGGACCATATCTCTTTTTATGAATCTGTCAGACATTTACGATCAACTGGGGAGGGTCTTCTTTAAGTCTCACCACCTGCTCAAGCACACTTGGTGGGAACCCAGGAGAAGGCCTTTTCAGTGACTGCTCCCAGACCATGAATCACAATCCAACACATCTAAAGACCCTCCCAAGAGAGACTAGGATGGCTCACAAGCAGGTTAAGACCTTTCTCTGCCATTAGGCATTTGGGGAAGGATAAGGGGCATAGAATCATAGAATCGTAGAGTTGGAAGAGACCTCGTGGGCCATCCAGTCCAACCCCCTGCAAGAAGCAGGAAAATCTCATTCAGAGCACCCCCGACAGGTGGCCATCCAGCCTCTGCTTAAAAGAAGGAGCCTCCAACACGGTCCGGGGGAGAAAGTTCCACTGCTGAACAGCTCACACAGTGAGAAAGTTCTTCCTGATGTTCAGGTGGAATCTCCTTTCCTGTAGTTTGAAGCCATTGTTCAGAATCCTAGTATCCAGGGCAGCACAAAACAAGCTTGCTCCCTCCTCTCTATGACTTCCCCTCACATATTTGTACATGGCTATCATGTCTCCTCTCAGCCTTCTCTTCTGCAGGCTAAACATACCCAGTTCTTTAAGCCGCTCCTCATAGGGCTTGTTCTCCAGACCTTCGATCATTTTAGTCGCGCTCCTTTGGACGCTTTCCAGCTTGTCAACAACTCCCTTCAACTGCGGTGCCCAAAATTGGACACAGTATTCCAGGTGCTGCTGGGAATGTTGTGGGTGGGATTTTAAGGGTGGGTTTTAAAATGCATTTTAATTGCATTTATTATATTTTATCTGTATTTTAACCGAACATACACAGAACTATTTGGTTTTTTCCCCATTTTTTTTTTGTATTTGCTTTGTTTTAAATCGATCAATGTGTGTAGTTGTTAGCCACCTTGAGTCCTCTCAGGAAGAAAGGCAGGGTATAAATAAAGTAAAATAAAATAAATAAATAAATAAATAAATAAAATAGATCATGGAATCACTCTAGGTTGCCAATTTTTAGAAGTAGTCACAGTATAGAAATCCAGTTGTAGAACACATCTGTTAGTCTAAAGAAGAGGTTCCCAACCTTTGGACCTCCAGCTCCCACAGTTCCTAACAGTTGGTAAGCTGGCTGGGAATTCTGGGAGTTGAAGTCCAAAACATCTGGAGGCCCAAATTTTGGGATCCACTGGTCTAAAATCTGCTTCATGATTGTCCAACTAGAGGTGAGAAAGTGGAAATATTAAGCCTTCTCTTCTTTAGTGAGTCTCATAGGTCCAGCATAGGAGGAACATTATGCGGGTTCCAGAAATCCATATTGTTACAATGTCACTATTGTCTATTTGGTTGACCTAATAAACACATTATTACAAGTCAGATTTTGAAATTTCCCCCTCTGAGTAATGCATAGTCTATGCCTCTTAGATCTGGAAGGAAGAACTGCCATGGGAGGACCCTATCAACACCATCTCTTCTAACAAAAATGTGAACTCGGCCATATCAATGATCACATTCATTTGCAATCCTGACTCTTTGTTCCAAAAGTTCATTAAAAAAACATGTAAAACAATCCATCACTGCAATGTAGAATACACATCCATTACATAGTAGTGCCACTTTAATGACACTCAGGGGCACACCCCACTTAAAAGGAGAGGTTGTATTACCATGGATTATCACAACCAAACATATCTCTTGATAGAGAGTCAACATCCAAGTTATTCTGCTTAGGCAAACTTCCACCAATGTGTCTAAAGTTCTGGTAAAAACAGCAACTAATTTTCATCAGTTAAGGTTGCATCCGTGTGAAGAGGCATTTAAGCATATGCCTGATTGTATGCAGATGGTCTTTTCAATTGTACTGCATTATCCTTTCACAATTTGGACAAGCGGGAACTTAACTGCAGGCTGGCTGGCACCCCAAAATGCCATTTGCATGCATGAAGAAAAACGACTGTCTAGAAATAATGAATTAGAGAGAGTGGGTAGTATGTTTGTATTGCAGAGAGAAACAGGTGGGTGTGAGTTTTTGAGGATTTGTTACATAACACACTCTCTTCTACATTGGAACTAGCAGCTCCAGTGTATTTAACCTTTTCCTTCCTGAATTAGATTTTACAGGAAATGGAAGGAGAGAAGGAAGAAACACACACTCCCTTCACCACTGTGAATGAAAGGGTGGCTTAAAGAAGTGGTTGTCAGACACTTGAGAAATGATGCCCAGCAAGAGTTCTTGTGGCTCTGGAGCTACTTTTGTACCTCGAAGTAGAAGTATTTGGAGGCAGATTTGACATATGTTGTGACTTATACCCTTGAAATAAAATGCTGAGACTGTGTGTGGACATGGTGACTTCCCTTGAATAAAGAACATTTACACAAATGTACACACTGGAGGGAAGGATGTTAGAGGCCAAGATGAAGTATTTTGGCCACATCATGAGAAGACAGGAAAGCTTGGAAAAAATCATGATGCTGGGGGAAATGGAAGGAAAAAGGAAGAGAGGCTGACCAAGGGCGAGATGGATGAACGGTATCCTTGAAATGACTGGCTTGACCTTGAAGGAACTGGGACCGGTGACAGCCGACAGGGAGCTCTGGCGTGGACTGGTCCATGAGGTCACAAAGAGTCGGAAACGACTATGTGATTGAGCAGCAGCACACAAATTATTCATGCAAGAGGCCTCATTACCTGAATTTGCAGAAAGGGAAAGGGTGCTCTGAGGGACCTAGATGTCCACCCAACCATGAACAAACTACCTCCAATGAACACACACACATAACATACAAATGCATACATCTAACATGAAATCCATAGAAAACAGACTCACATAAACACACTGTGAATAGAACAAACAGTACACCCTCATTCCATAACAAAACTCCACAAAAAGCACACACAAACCATGAACAGAACAAACAGCAATGAAAGACTGACAATGCAATAACAACAAAACAGTGGGAAAATTGAGACCAAACTGCAGACAAACAATCTTTGCCCTCTTTGTATAATGTATATAGCCCTTGCATTCGCCAAACCTTGGTACATCACACCAGGCTGTTTTAATCCTAGCTCTATTCACAGAGGGCATCAAAGAGCCTCCTGACCCACAGAACTAGTTCCTGCATAATATTATGATGTTATGCATGCTATTTTTGTAAGAGGTCTAATTTTCTTTGAGGACAGGAAAAGGGTTGATCGAAGGCATTTTCCACCTGACATGGAGTGCCAGTGATACTCCTCCCCCCCCCCCCCCCCCAGGGTCAACATTTTGGAACAGGAGGTGAGAACTGGTTCTAATCTAAGACAGATTTGTACCTGAAGCAATGGCAGATTGTGGTACCCTGTCAATACAGTAGTCAATCTACTCTGGCACATAGCTCACACTGTATAGGAGCTATCTAAGGTGTTGATGATATTTGTGGATAGAGAATTACTTTAAAGCTAAGACTACAACTTTGAGTAAGTCCACTGCTCCACTGACATGAAAGCCCCCAGTCGTGTCTGACCTGAAAGGAAGCCCAAGTGGTGCCTTTTCCCAAATAAGGTCAACACTGTCTCTTGCTCTGACCCCAGGAAAATTCCTGCCCTCAACTATCTCTATCATGATTCCCTCTGGAGGGGCATTCCTTGTCCCTGATGCATAGCAGACTTGCAGACATAGTTCATTGCAACTGAAATATTTTTATCAAGAAAGGTGTGATTTTACTTGTGCCTTGCTTCTTGGCTCGGAACAGGTTTAAACATACTTTAAAGCAGTGGTTCTCAACCTGGGGTTCCCAGATGCTTTTGGCCTACAACTTCCAGAAATCCCAGCCAGTTTACCAGCTGTTAGGATTTCTGGGAGTTAAAGGCCCAAAACATCTGGGAACCCCAGGTTGAGAACCACTGCTTTAAAGAATATAGGTAAAGGTAAAGGTTTTCCCCTGACATTAAATCTAGTCATGTCCAACTCTGGGGGTTGCTGCTCATCTCCATTTCTAAGCCAAAGAGCCGGCATTGTCTGTAGACACCTCCAAGGTCATGTGGCCGGCATGACTGTATGAAGCGCTGTTACTTTCCTGCCAGAGCAGTACCTATTGATCTACTCACATTTGCATATTTTGAACGGCTAGATTGGCAGAAGCTGGGGCTAACAGTGGGAGCTCACCCTGCTCCCTGGATTCGAACCACCGACCTTTCAGTCAGCAAGTTCAGCAACTCAGAGGTTTAATTCGCTGCGCCACTGGGGGCTCCCTTAAAGCATATATCACACACTTAATGGTAAACTGAAAACACAGAGAAGCTCAATGGTGCTTTATTCTACTAGAACTCCATGATCGGAAGAAGCTGCCCTAGGAGAATTTCTAAGCTGGAGGATAAATATCACAGGGTCCTATACAGCCTCTTTTACCAGTCACCATTTATTTATTATTTATTTATTTACAGTATTTATATTCCACCCTTCTCACCCCGAAAGGCACTCAGGGTGGATCACATTATATACATATAGGGCAAACATTCAATGCCCATATACACATAGAACCGAGACAGAGACAGACGCAGAGGCAATTTAACCTTCTCCTGAGGGGATGTTCGATTCTGGCCACAGGGGGAGCAGCTGCTAATTCTTATATAGGTACTAAAGGCGGGCCAGTGCCCTAAATAAACACTCATATTTCATTGTCTTGGAAATGCAGTCATACCAGTGCATGTTATTAATTCAATTAAATCTGTAGAAATTATGAATGACTAGGTCTTGGTAGGTGAAGAATTGGCACACAGACTTTTTCCAGGTTGACTGGCTATTACCTTATTTTCAAAATGGAGTGTTGCCATTTTTTAATAAGGTATGGAAATCAAGCAGGCCCAGTTCAACAAATTATGGTGTATAAGACTCAAATTCATCACATATGCATGCAGCTAACATTACATATAGATACAATATTGTCGAGGTACATATAAAATGGACTTTTCCATTATTATGATTATTAAAGGAAGCCCACAATAATCTTTCAAAGAAAACTGGGATTTTAGCCTGCCTGTGACATCAGTAAACACGCTTTACCTTTTAGTCATATGAGGCAAAGGAAATTTGAAAGCAGAATGGCTGAGAGGTTTACCAATTTCAGAAGAGGTAAGAAATCTCATTGCTACATTAGGAACAATTTGCAATTTTGCTAAAATGTATGTAGCTAGCCACCTAAAAGGCAAGGATTACTATTTATCAGACCTACATCTCCATCACAGGCCATTAAGCATACGTTCTATACAGCTATATATCAATATGGCTATACACTCACACGACCATGACTATATTGCTTTGAATTTCTTCCAGGAAAATCAGTATACTTTTAATTCTAGATGAGAACAAAACTTTCATGTCGAGCAAAATGCTCATTGCTTGATGTGACTGTATAGCAAATGAAAAATAAGCATACAGACATGGCACAACCTTTGAACTGAAACAGGGTCAGAATGAGCTGAGAATTTGAAGTTCTTGACTGTAACTTTTCAGGAGATTAGCCATGGTCATAAAAGCAAACCCCAGTCTATAGCTCTATGGCTTTTTTGGGGGAATGCAGCAATGTTCGGGGAGTACTTTCACAATACACAATGATACCACCATGATTCTACTTTAACTGTCATGGTTTCCCTCTATGAAATCATAGGATTTACAATGTGTGTGTGTGTGTGTGTGTGTTTGTGTGTGGGATGTGTGTGCATATTTAGAATTCTCAACGAGATAGCATGAATGCTTCACTAAATTACAAAACCCAGGATTTCATAGAAGTGGGCCACTATATATTTGTGTCTGAAGAAATACCATATTCCAGTTATCTCCTTATCTCATCATGTAGCTATGTGTACTGGTATATTTAATAGGTTAATGTGCTATGATTAAGAGCCATTATTTTACAACTTTCAAAGTTTCTTGGACAAAACAGACAATAATAATAATAATAATAATAATAATAATAATAATAATAATAATAATAATAATAATGCTCGCTTTATTTTACAACATTTTAAAAGGAAATTACAAACTTATTTTTCTTCTCTCTCTCTCCTTTCAATTGTTAGTAAGTGATGAAGTGGTAGGAGGAGTGGAATGGAAAACACTATTGGCACTATCTCAGATATAAAGAGTCAAAACTGCTGCATTTGCTCTATGACCAAAAGCAGTCATTAGAAGTCATTAGAAGAGGATACCTGACATAGATGTGGGCAAAACATCAGGAGAGAATACTTTTGGAACATGGCCATACAGCCTGGAAAACACAACTCTATAAAATATTTATTTTGTAATGTGCATTGATTGTGTAGTGTATCAATGCCCAAATGTATAAAACTGAAGCAAATATATTATGATGGCATCTGCTTCTCCCAGTGCCCTCTATTTACATAAGCTCCTGGGAACGGAAATGGCTCAATAATCAAAGAGGTCCCTTGAGCAGTCTCCCAGATCAGATAATGTCAATTTTCTTTGTGTGTGAGAGAGACAAATAATCCCTTTATCGCCAGGGCTGTGTTGACACTATTTACCTGTTTAACTATGACTGGGGGGCCTATGGTCTCATAGAAGTCAAGGCTAAACAGAAATATGAATACATTAACCTTCTGAAAGCCTCTGGTCTCAGGATTATCAACTTTTGTTCTCTGGGTCTTGCACCTTTGTCTCCACAGAACTGGACACTTAAATCAATCAAGCATCATCTGCATATCCACATCATCATCTCTAATGCCCTCTACAGTGATGTCTCTGCAATGGACAGGACTTTAAACTTTCTTCCTATAATGGGGATCCCCTCCTCCTATCTGTGGTGTCAGAGAAACCTCTGGCCAATCCCACATGGATCTTAGCCGTCCCATTTCTCAGCCAATCAGGAGGAGGAACGGGAATTCATAATATCTGTCAGAAGTGTATAAGTGTCTTGTATTTTTATGGAGTTATTCTTGTAGATTTTGAATGGTTTTGTGTTACTTGCATCCTTTTTAGCCAAACTGTAATGAGCGTCTGTAGTTTGCCTTCAATCTGGAGTGCTTGTTCTCTGTCCTGGCTGATCTGGTTTAGTAGAGGCTCACTGGGCACGGACTTTCTTATCACCAGTCCTAGCTAAAATCACTTCCATCAGACTGGTGTATATGTGTTGCGATATCTCAGGGGTGGAGTATGGAAAGGCTGAGAGCCCATCTATGCTGCTATATAACCCAGTTTCTGATCCCAGATGATCTGTTTTGAACTGGATTATATGGCAATGTAGACTCATATAATGCTCCTTGCTCCTTGGATCATACATAGCCTTGCTTTTAAGCATTCATAAATGCTGGAAAACACCCCCCCCCCCCTGCAAGTATGTTCCTGCCACCAAGGTTAAGGGCAGATGTGTGTGATGTATCTTTTAGATACATTCACTGCCTTTCAGGCTCTGCCCTTCGTCACAGTGCCATTTTTGGTGACTGGGCCAGAAATCTCCTTTTTGGACTGTACTGTTTTTGAAAAAAAAAATCCAGAGATTGCCAAAGACTGCTGAAACATTTGTTTTCTATTATGTCACACTGACAGACTGCTGGCATAAAGAAAAGCAAAGACAAATAAGTAAAATGTTATTTCACAATAACAAATACTGTAATGTGGTGTGTGAAATGCCTGTTTTGAAGTGTTACTGCCTCTTCTTTTGAAGTTTATGTAATGTAAAATGTGTGGTTTAAAAGTTGCCTAATGATCTATGGTAACTATATGAATTTCCTAAAGTTTTTCTAGGCAAGGAGCACTTGAGGGTAGTTTCCAATTGTCTTCATCTAAAATGCCAGTTGCTTTCCTTGGTGGTCCCTCTTCCAAGGCATAACTCTGTTTCAGAAATCAGATGAGATCAGATGAGTGTCCTCTCTCTCGTTCTCATTCTTGTTCTCATTCTCTTTATCACCTTCTCTCCTCCTCCTCCTCCTCCTCCTCCTCCTCCTCCTCCTCCTCTTCCTCTTCCTCCTCCTCCTCCTCCTCCTCCTCCTCCTCCTCCTCCTCCTCCTCCTCCTCCTCCTCCTCCTCCTCCTCCTCCTGTATTGCAAATGAACAAAACAAGGCAAGTAGACGGTGAGTGAAGGGGTAGCAAATATAAAATAAAGATACGAAAAATACCTTCACATGAAGCAGATACCCAGGAATAGTGTAAAAAACAAATCAGTTGGGAAAGACAAGATTCCAATCCCTCCACTCTTCAACAGCTGCTGAATTAGGTCATGTCTACACTTATCAGATAATTCAGGTGCAAAGGAGCTGCTCCAATGCAGTCCTGGGAGTATCCCTGGAGCCTGTTGGATGTCCACATGGCCAGTCCAAGGACACATTTGGATACCCATTGCATCACATGGCTCGAAGACAGATATTGCATCAACAGAAACATGATACCACACACCAGCCCCTTGGAGAGAGCTTCTTGCTGCCAGCAATGCATCAATAGGTCCATTGCCAGTGTGAACATTAGATCCAGCTGCATCCAGTGCAATCCAGCTGTCAACATGTCTAAAACTACAGGATCACTCCAGCATACCATTACTGTAGACATGGAGTAATGGCTGGATGCAGCAGTTGTGCTGGGAATCCAGCCATGCACCATGTGGACTTTCCACAGCAGCACAGCACTAAGTCCACTTTATTGTGGCCATGTAGGCAATGCCATAATTGAATGCAATTTACTATTTCACTTTCACTGGGACATGTGTGACCGATCAACATCAGAATGTCATCAAAATGGCAACAGTGATTAATGAGGAAGAACAGGAAGCACTAGTTTGCTTTTATTTGAGACGGTAGGAAACGACAACATTTCTATCCCCCATCTCCTCTCCCGCTGAGTTGATTTTTTTGAAATGTAAACTTTTTTTGTACTTGAATTCAGTTTGCAGCCATGTAGTTCGCTGAGGACAACAGGGGGAAAGTCAAGGATGAAAGATAAACTGCCACATTTTAAAAGGTTTTGAAAAAGCGAGACACAGAGGATAATCAAGACTGTTCCTTGCTAAATTGGGAAAATTGGGCGGTGGTTTCTTTTTCCGTGTCAGGAGCAACTTGAGTCGCTTCTGGAGTGAGAGAATTGGCTGTCTGCAAGGACATTGCCCAGGGGACGCCTGGATGTTTTGATGTTTTTACCATCCTTGTGGGAGGCTTCTCTCATGTCCCCTCATGGAGCTGGAGCTGATAGAGGGCTCTCATCTGCACTCTCCCCGGGTGGGATTCGAACCTGGCAGCCTTCAGGTCAGCAACCCAACCTTCAAGTCACGAGGCTTTAGTCCACTACGCCATCTGTGAGTTATAATGGCTCAGCAGTGGGAGAGGAAAGTGCAGGTCTTTGCTTGTCTGCTTCCTTTTCTCTTCTCCGGACAGGTTGCTATTCTTCTGTGTTATATATCCGTTTGCATTTCTTTGAGAAATTGAGTCTTTCACTACCCCTTACTATAGTTACACCACTGGGATATGTTTTAAAAAGTTTTTTGGAAGAGGAAGAAGGGTTTTTTCTTTGCCCCAAATTAGTATGCATGGTAAAGGTTCATTCTTTATTTTATGACTCTTAAACAAGAGAGAAAGGTTATAATTACAGGCTCTGGAAGACAGCCTGGCATTCAAAATCCACTTCAGTGTAATAATCGGGCAATAAAAATACTTGTTGGCTAACCCTATCATTTGAGTGAAAACAACCTGTGTTTGTAGAGTGAAAATGTAGGATATGAACATGCTGGTCATCATTATTTTTTGTTCACTGGTATTTATAGTGGAGAGGAAAGGACTGTGCTACTTTAAAATGATTTGGTGTCACAATTAGTCCACTGAATTAAATCAGTAAACAAAGCCAGAAAATGTCTGCTATGGTGTTGTCACTGGAAGTTTACATCAAGCTTGATTACAGAATTCAGAATTTAAAAATATATCCATCTGTGTGGGTGAGTGGGGGAAGGGGTGGAAAAGACAGCAAGAGAGCAATTTTCCCCCCAGAAAGTGAATAATGCCATCGTTGATTTAATTAGCAAATTCTAGATGTGCTGACAAAGGAAATTTTCTTGGGAGATGCACTGTGTTGTGTCATTGGTCTAAATGAATAGGCTGAGCTGAGTTTCTGGTAATAACAGATGAACAACACAACTCGCCAAACCTCAAACAGTGCATAAATCAATTTGCTGGGAATTAACCACTTGCTTCAAAATTAGGGGTTACTTGACAGGGTTTCAGTGATTAGGTTGTCAAGGATCTGTATTTCTAGCTGGGATTTATCTATCATTGATACAAGTACGTACATCCTTTTGCAGACAGCAGACTGACTGGGTAGCAATCCACAGCATTAGGTTAGTTAGTCTGGGATTTACCCTTTATAAGTGCCAGATGGTATTTAGAACAAATGGGGGCACAACTGAAACACTTACCAGAGAGAGAAAATGAACTGGCTTTGTGAAATGCTTAGCAATGCTCAGGATATTAGTAAATGACTGCGCGGGGCAAAAGATTTTGGAATCCTTACATTATCACATGACCCTTCTGTGCAATGCAAAGCTTAGCCGTTGGTTAAATGTATTGCCTAACAAGAGAGTGTCCATTATATAGAGAAATTAATGACGAGCACAAAGTCACTCGAAGGTCATTATGTCTTGGAAAAGTCGCCTATGCAGCATATCCCACAGTGTTGCCATTTTCATGATTAAACATCTACTTATGACAATACAAGTTATTACCCATAAACCATGGGCAACTTTCAGAGTAAACACAGAGGTAGAGAAGAGATGTCCTACACAGGATACCCATGATCCTGACAAATGCCATGTTTCCTCTGGCTTTCTGACTGAGTGTGACAGGACAGATCTATGCATGGCTTCCAGAGCCATAATCAGTTTAGTAAGTTTGAAGAGAAAGAAGGAAGAGTCCATGGACCTTAGAAGAGGGAGGCAGGAGGATTCAAGTCTTCCTCAACTCCAGACTTGGGGAGGCTGGGCCTCCTTTTTGAAATAATCAAGCAAAATTGGGTTAATCAGATTTCCACATAGTTGAGCCTCCTTCTGGAATGACCAATCAGAAATGTACTAAATGATCATTATTTGCTTTCACAGCACTCAGAATGTTATCACTTTCAGTTGGATGATGGTGAAGAAAACTTCTAGAAAACATGAAATTAAGGGTTAGAGTTTGTATGCGTATTTTCAGGTTGCCTGACAACCTATAGTCACACTATGAATTTCATTGATTTTTCATAGGCAAGGAATATTCAGAGGAAGTTGGCTAGTTCTTTCCTTTAAAATATAGCCTATAGCACCTGCCATTCCTTGGCAGTCTCCCATCCAAGTTCTAACCAGTGCTGACTGAACTTAGCTTCCCGGATGAGACTGGATCTGATGCCTTTAGGGTAAAAACTACAGCTCAGTCGCATCTTAATCTATTATAGTAAGATTTCTACCAGTTGTCACCTCAGGCAGTAAATATTTCCTTTACATATGTAGTGCACTGGTTTACTACATCTTCACCCTTTGAATGGCATAATACACGGGTGCAGGGTAACAACATTTCTGCTCAGTAACAAACTTATTAGCATTTAAATGGAGTCTTCCAGGAAGGATACAATTTTACCTTTCTCCTCCCTTGGGTTGTCTAGGTAACAGTCAAAGGAATAGATATGGGAATGAAGATAGGTGCATTTTGCTGACTCCCAAAATGGAGTTTGAGCACTATAAAAATGGGAGAGTAGGTCTATCAAGCTGAAAGGCTTTCCCCCCACTTTTCTCTTTGACTTTTCGCATTCTTGGGTGTGGGCAGATGTGGGCCCTGCTCAAAATGCATATGTAAATAATTATACATGAGTTCTGGGAAATACAGAATAGGTTGTGTTCCTTGTAACGCTTCTTCAGTGGAAAACAAATGACAAAGCCATTTAATTCTGTCGACTTCAGCTGAAATGTGTAGCTAGAATGTACTGCTTTCTCCAACACGATGGCTGCGGCAGTCTCCTTTCAGGAAGTCAGTCTTCAATTATGTCTGCATTAATGTATAGCTGACCAATGCTTTCTGTGAAGTGATCCAGACCTATTCCGTATCATTTATTTGCATCTGTACTTCTGAGGAGACAGAAGAAGGGTGTGTAGTATATGCTTATTTAACTAAACTAATAAAAGGGTTGATTTAGAGAAGATCTAGGCAACCTTTCACCCTTCTCATGTTGGACTCTACATCCCATTTGCTCAATCCATAGTGAGGAGCACTGCGGTTCAACAAAGATTAGTGGGAACCCGGTTTGGAGCTCAGTACCTCTTCTCTATTGGCACCGGCTTATATCTGAAAGAATAGTTAAAGGCATACAAAACCAACATGAAACTAGAACGTAGTTGGGTGGGACATACCCAAGGTTTATATGACAACCTCACTTTGTACAGTTTGGGTATGGAGAAAATTAAATAAAAAGTTTGGTTGCTTCTTCAAATAAAATGTGAACAACAAGGAAATACGTGTTGTACAGGCATCAATTCAGCATTCATTTGTTTTACATTTTGAAATAGCAGAGTGAATGTATCCTTTTCAAGTAAATCTATTTGAGAGAAACAATGTTTTATCTCACAATTATCATGAATGCAGCAATACCAAACCACATTGCTCAGCAACAGAGTCATCATAAAGTTTTTGCTATGTTGAACGCAAAATCGAAAGGGTTTTCTGTTACAGGTTTGTTGGGACTTGTAACTTGCCTTCCCATTTTTCCAGAGCTTGAAAACACTGATTTAAATACATTTTTAGTAAATTTAAAATAACTTTTATTATTATATTATTAACTAGCTGTGCCCAGCCACGCGTTGCTGTGGCTAGGACTTTATTTTTATTTTCTTTTTGTTGTATGAACATAGAGGCGTGGATGAGAGGTTGTGCTGTCAATTTTCGAGGTTGTGGGGTGTTTAGTTTAGTTGTTTTGTCTGGTGCTGTGATTCCATTACCCTTTTATATATATAGACTAGTAACGTAAGGTGTCACTGTTTGCTGTTGGGTTACAAAAGGAATCTGGTGGTGGCCTTAAGTGATCTATTCATAGAAGCCATAAAATAGATCTCACACCTATAGTGCTGGTCACCACACCGTCTTAAGAGCATATATTGAATTAAAATATAATACCACTGCTATCATGATAGTGGCAACACATCTGATTTTTGTTTAATTACTAAATGTCAGTTTGTGAAACACATAGAACCTGAAGCCTGAAGTCAAGAATAATTTGCAATGAGAAGCGCTTTACTGTGTCAGTAATATGCATTTTCTTAGTATGGTCTGACACTTTCTAATTCATGACAAGTTTATTTCTTGCTAAGAGTTACATGGTGCCTTTAGAGTTCCCTATTTTCAACTTTCAAGAATAGTACAATTTCTGATAAATGTGCCAATATAAGGTAATTTGAAGTCAATAGATAAGTTGCTTTTCCTTGCATTTCATGCACAAACTAGTCCATAAAGAAAACAACAACAACAACAATGTATCGTTTAAACTCTTTCAAAATTACCAGTGTGTTATTCTTTTTAAAATCAATTAACATCCCCAAATGGATTCATTTGCATTTTTTGTTTTTGTTTATAGCAGTGTTCATGTTGCAATAACTAGTGATTTGGGGTTAAGTTATTTTGTAGGATTTTCCCCACTCCAGTATATATTGACTGGTTTAATGGGAAGTTGTTATTTAAGGCATTATTGGCTTTAACTCCAATTATGTCCAGCAAGAGGGTTGTCTTTTTCTCATCAGACAGCCACTCCATTCAATATCCTTGTATGAGCACGTTGATTCTCTACGGAGAACAATTAGAAAGCATACTTCTCTGAACAGTGATTTTAATTCATTTCCACTGTTTACCTCCCTGTTAGTTTCACTTTCTTTTAGAGTAGTCGGTATTAAATTAAATTATGGCTTTTCCTGTTGAACTGGGATAACTACAATTCAGGATGCAAAAAGTTCCATACCAAAATAAAGAACTAATGCAACCCACATTTTCTGGTCTCCAGACTCAAGTTTGCTCTGTTCCTGATTGCCAAACCAAACTAAAATCTCCACATTGTTACATTTTCCATTGTCACTTTCCATATAATCCTATTTAGGAAAATAAAGTTGTTTTATCCAAACCGAACTGCATCAGCCAATGCAATTCAGTTTTGTCTGCCAGCTGCGACCATACCTCGAGAAGTCTGATCTGACTACGGTGGTCCACGCCTTAGTTACCTCTAGACTGGACTATTGCAATGCGCTCTACGTGGGGCTGCCTTTGAAGACGGCCCGGAAATTGCAATTAGTTCAGCGCTCGGCAGCCAGGCTTCTAACAGGAGCAAACTACAGGGCGCGTTCTACGGCTCTGTTTAAGGAGCTCCACTGGCTGCCGTTTGTTTTCCGGGCCCAATTCAAGGTGCAGGTTATCACCTACAAAGCCCTAAACGGTTTGGGACCCACCTACCTTAGAGACCGCATCTCCCCCTATGAACCTGCACGATCTCTTCGCTCTTCGGGGGAGGCCCTCCTCTCGCTCCCACCACCTTTGCAGTTGCGGCTGGTGGGGACGAGAGAGAGGGCCTTCTCCGCTGTGGCCCCCCGCCTCTGGAACTCACTCCCGAGGGAGATTAGACAGGCCCCCACCCTCCTTGCCTTTCGAAAAAGCCTTAAAACCTGGCTTTTCCAGAGGGCCTTCGACGACTAATTTTTGGGGGTTGATTTGTCTGCCCATTTAATTTAATTAGAGAGTGTTCTGCCATGATTATTGATACCTTGCTGAATACTTCTGCCACGAAGCTACAGAAGCCCTCTATTTTGGCCTAGAACTGTTTTATCTCCTTGTTTTTAACATGTGATGTATGTATTGATTGTATGACTGCTTTTTATGTTTGATTTTACAATGTGTAATTTGTCACTGTTTTTATTATTGTTGTGAGCCGCCCCGAGTCCCTTCGGGGAGATGGGGCGGGATATAAGAATAAATTTATTATTATTATTATTGTCTAAGTGGAGTGGGTTTCAAATGAAAGACTTTCCTAGGGCTATTAGGTCAAGATGCAAAGTGAAGCTACAGTAGGACCTATTGCATGCAAAGCATAGATCCACAGCCAAGCCTTGCCTTGCACTCTTAAGGCAGCCAACACAAATAAGGTGTTTTCTTTCCATGAGAACTGCCTGGCATTGCATACAGTAATGCTTTTTTTGGGACTAAGTTTCCTTGGGCTCAAATCTATGTGTGAATAAAACCATAACCTGGGCTCAAGGTTTACTTAGCATTGCCTGCTTCTAAACACAGTGTTGCATCTCTTCCCACTCTCTCTGCCAGTAAGCATCTGGTACCACAGTGGTCATAAAAGTTACCAAGGAAAGAGCAAAGAAGACATTGAAAGTAAAATAAACAAAACCAATTACTTTTGTGAGAAATACAATATATTAGTTTCATTTCTCCCCCTTTTTGCTTTATTTTTCATTCATACTGTCTTGCTTCTCCACCCCATCTCTCCCCTCTCTTCCTCTTCTTATTTTCACATCATATAGTAGTGTAGATGGGGTCTGAGAGAGGTCCTCCCGCAAAGATCTTAAAGGCTTCTATGTGCAAAGATGCTGTATTTCAGACCTTATAAACCTAATGTCTTTTGACTGGCAATTGAAGCATGATATGATTTGGATTCATAATTCTTCAGGAAAGAAGGAAAAAATGTTTTCTTGATAGTTGATAAATTCTGTTGTGAATCCCCCCCTCCCCCGTTGCAAATTTGGTGAAAATTCTGCATAGTTTTTCCAAAACTTTTCAGATGAATTATTATGTGGAGAAAAACACTTTGTTGTGTACAAAAACCCTGCTTCTGTACAGGAAATAATTTTCTGTGTATGCCAAAAATTCATACATGTTTCTCTTCAGAACCATTCGATCAAAGCATTCTGGAATATTCAAATACAGGGACAATATTGCAAAATAGCAGTCAGTTTCTACTGCAGCAGGATGAAAAATATCACAATTTCTCTTTCTCATGTGCAAGAATGAAATAGAATGATTTGGATCCTCTGAAACTAGGATCAAACTAGGATCAGACTGATAAGCATTCTTTTATAGTTAAAATAACAGACGATGCTTCATATATTATATCCTCTAGCGCAAATCTCAATTCAAAATGCATTTCCTATGGCCATTTATCTATTTTACAGAATAGTTTATCTAGTTAACAGAAACATATGTGCATATAATACATTTTGCCACATATCAGGACTGTTTATTCACATAGACTTAGGAATTGTAGGAATTGAACCTGGGCCTAATTTGCGCGCAAAGCATTTGCTCTGTCAGTGTCCAATTTTTTTTTTCATGTCAGGAGCAACTTGAGTCGTTTCTGGTGTGAGAGAATTGGCCATCTGCAAAGACATTGCCCAGGGGACACCCGGATGTTTTGATGGGAGGCTTCTCTCATGTCCCCGCATGGAGCTGGACCTGATAAGAGAGAGTTCATCCACGCTCTCCCTGGGTTGGATTCGAACCTGGCAGCCTTCAGATCAGCAACCCAACTTTCAAGTCACAAGGCTTTAATCCACTATGCCACCAGGGGCTCCTGTGTCCAATGACTCTCCTATTCCTGCAGTTATACATAGGACTTCATCAAAAAGACACTATTCCATGGCAGTCACACAATCACCAATATTGGATTTATATTGCTATGGACACTTCGGAATTGGGGTGGGGGGAGAATATCAAGTTTTCATGTAATTTCAGTGCTGGCATACTAGCACTGCAGTTGAATGGACCCATAGCACAACATAAATGACAGGAATGTTGTGAGTTTGTCAGCTATTGATGGGTTTTGTCCATCAATAGGAAGGACAGGTTCATTGGGAGGATGAGGCAGTGGCATCATGCAATAGGGATTGTCACCAAAGGTCATGGTTCTATTTCAATGCCGGTTTGTCCCCCTCATATGATAAAGTCCATAAAAACACCATAAAAAGACAATTGTCTTTAAGTCTGAACTCATATCTTTGTGTACTAATGGACAATTTAAAAAACATATAGGAGTATTGAATGGATTCTTCCACCATCAGCAGGCAAACATGAAAGAGAGCTATACCTTATGAACTTTCTTGTTGTGTGTTTAGGCACGTGGCTTGTCCCTGTGAAGGAACAGTGATAGCCTGCCTGCTAGTAAAATCATGGCTTCCTTTCCATGGTGAACTCACCCACCAGAAAATCATAACCTCATCATGAGATGGGGATACGTTTGTTGCACTTTTTGTTCTCATTATGATCTCTGTCACAAGAGTGTGTTATCCTTGAATGTCAGCTCCTGAGCTGCTGCCTTCTCATTTTCATCAAACACTCCCCAGTCTTGTGACAAAGTGGTGTAACGGGAACAAAAATGGCCCCAAATGAAGCCATTCTTATGACAAAGATAGAAAGACTGTAATGAGAACAGAAAATGGCACAAAATCAATTCACGCTCATGACAACTTTAAGATTGTAATGAGGACAAGAAAAACAGTCTGAAATTTATCAATTCTTGTGACAACCTTGTGACAGTAATGAAAGCAGCAAATGGTATGAAATTGGTCCACTCTTGGGATTGACACTGAAACACAACCAGAAAATCGCAGTATGCTTAGCTGTCCTTCTCACAACCCTGAGGGTGGCACAAGAACAGAGGAGGTTAGAAAAATTAACCCCTTCTAGTTATGAAAAATTGGCATTTAAGTACGAGTCAACAGCTATTTTGAAAAGACATAAAATTGAGGGATTTGCTCCAAACTAACCATTAAGAGTAATTAAGCTAAAGCGAGTGATTTTAGAATTATACAAAACTGGAAAAATACATGCTCAGGACAGAAAAGCATAGTAGCCAAATTGTCCATTATAAAAAAAAAATCTAAAGAAAGCAGCAATAGCTTTCTTAGGCCAAACATTAGGACGTAGAACGGTGTGCAAGCTTTTGAGCTCTCTAGATTTCTTCTTCATGCAACATGTTACCAAAGGTATTTAGGGCAGGAGGGATCAAGAAAAAAACCCTCGTATAATGTGGGTCATAATGTTTGCACAGTATTCAATATAACATGTCCTTTCAAAAATAAACCCACAAGAAACAAATGCAACATAATGTACTACTTGCATCTGGTACATTGATCCCCAATTCTACAATATTTTCCAGACATACAAATATGTACTGAACTTTTTAGCTGACTAAAAAGGGATAAAGGGCACTGATATCTGCAAGTTTAAACTATAATTTGTAAATAGTTTAAATAAGGTCACTGCAATGCTCTAGTAACTTCTCTCATTTGAGCAGCGTCAGGTATAAGAGCGAACCAGTGGAAAAATGCAGTTTTTCATAGTTTTGTAATGCATCACTGCTCATGCTTGCTTCTCTCTCCTAGTTAAAATTGAAACCAACAAAGTGTGCATAAAATAATTAAGTTAACATAATTGTTTGTAGAGATATCTCACCTTTAAGATACTATCACAATATAGTTTTATCATATTAAAGCCAGGGAATGGTTTCTCAAGTATTAGATCCTACAGAATTACTGGAAAGAGGAAACCAGAGGGAAGGACATTTGAGGTAATGGGAAACTATGTTCCCCAGAAAGGTCACCATCCTTTTAAATCAGATATTTCAAAGCAATGAACTATCAAAGTCAATAGCACTGTTCTAGTGTAAGTGACCTGAAGATTTCAGCTGCTGGAAACAAATTGTTTTGAGACCACAGTTTAGCATCATAGCATTTTATTGTATCTATTTTTTTAATATCAGAAGAGTCCTGTTTCACTTAAAACTGAGCATCTCTTATCAAAATCTCTTAAAGCTAAATACCTCAAAATCTCAAATTGTCCACATGAGTGGCTGTTATAGTGAGATCTGTTATAAAGTTTCATGCACACAAACTTTATTTCATGCACAAAATTATTTAAAATACTGTATAAAATCAATCTTGGACTATGTGAATAAGATGCACATGAAACAAAAGACTTTCATGATTAGATTTGGGTCTCACTTCCAAGATATCACATTATATATGTATATGCAAAATATGTATTTCAAAATTTTTAAAAAGCCTAGGTAAAGGTAAAGGTTTTCCCCTGACATTAAGTCGTGTCTGACTCTGGGGGTTGGTGTTCATCTCCATTTCTAAGCCAAAGAGCCGCTGTTGTCCGTAGACACCTCCAAGGTCATGTGGCCGGCATGACTGCATGGAGCGCCGTTACCTTCCCACCTGAGCGGTACTTATCGATCTACTCACATTTTCATCTACTCACATTTCAACTGCTAGGTTGGCAGAAGCTGAGGCTAACAGCAGGAGCTCATTCTACTCCCCGGATTCGAACTGCCGACCTTTCAGTCAGCAAGTTCAGCAGCTCGGCAGTTTAACTCACTCCGCCACTGGGGGCCTCAAAAAAAAAAAAAAAGCCTGGTCACAAGCATTTTAGATGAGGGATTCCCAACCTGTGCCAACATTTTGAAGCAGGAAAGAAAAATGCCTGGTGTTGAACAGTTGAAAAATCCATACTAGTAGACAGTAATATTGAGTAAGATGAACTAGTAATCTAAGCTCTTATGAAACAATGCTTAATTGTCATGTTATATTCCTTTCAGGAGCCCCCGGTGGCGCAGTGTGTTAAAGCACTGAGCTGCTGAACTTGCAGACCGAAAGGTTGTAGGTTCGAATCCAGGGAGCGGAGTGAGCACCCACTATTAGCCCCAGCTTCTGCCAACCTAGCAGTTTGAATACATGCAAATGTGAGTAGATCAATAGGTACCACTCCGGCGGGAAGGTAACAGTGCTCCGTGCAGTCATGCCGGCCATATGACCTTGGAGGTGTCTACAGACAATGCCAGTTCTTCGGCTTAGAAATGGAGATGAGCACCAACCCCAGATTCGGACACGACTGGACTTAACGTCAGGGGAAACCTTTACCTTTGCCTTAGTCCTTTCTACATTTCATATATGTGTGGTGAAGCAGCATCAAGAATGTGATGAAGATAGCGACAATATTTTAATAGGAAGAACAGAGAAGCCAAAAGACACTGCAGTTTATTTTATGGGAAGAGATTCTGTCCCCTCCTTTCTCCCCTTTGCTGAGTTGAGTGCAAACTACTTTTGCAAATTAAATTCAGTTCACACCAATAGAAGTAAGCGGAGGAAAAGAGGGAAACCTAGAGATTTCAAAATTATCTGAAAAGGTGAGGTAACACAAATTTAATCAGAGGCCCCTTTTACACAGCTATAAGGTTGCTGGTTCGAATCCAACCCAGGGAGAGCACGGATGAGCCCCCTCTGTCAGCTCCAGCTCCATGCGGAGTCAGCAGAGAAGCCTCCTACAAGGATGATAAACATCAGAACATCTGGACATCTCCTGGGCAATGACCTTTAAGATGGCCAATTCTTTCACACCAGAAGTGACTTACGGTTTCTCAAGTCACTCCTGACACGAAAAAAAAATCCACATTATCTGCTTTGAACTGGATTATATGAGTCTACACTTCCATATAATTCAGTTCAAGCAGATAATCTGGATTTTATATGGCAATGTAGAAGGGGCTAGAGCCATCCCTTCCAAATTGGGTCTGTTGGAGGGTGTTCTATATAAGAAACATGCTAGAAACAGCTGGTTTCATGTTCTATTAAAGTTGGATTTAAAGAAAAGGATTTTAGGACTGAGATCTTATATGACATGAATAGAGAGTAATGCCTTATCTGTAGTATTTGGCTGGGCTATGCCTTCTACCAGCCCCTCATCCCCATTTGGAAGTCAACAGGCCACCATGACCATTCAGTGGCCACACTAGGGCTTTGGGAAACCCAAGCAGATTCTGGCTACAGTTCTATAGCCAAGAAAAGAGAAGAGGCATTGCTCTCCCAGGGCCCTTCTACACAGTCATAAAACTCAAGGCAGAAAAACCCACAATATCTGCTTTGAACTGGGTTATCTGAGTCCACACTGCCATATATTCCAGTTCAAAGGACTGGGATTTTATTCAGCTGTGTGAAAGGGGCCCCAGTTCTCCAGTGGGATTTTTAGTTAGTTTTTTTTGTGTGTGTGTCAGGAGTGACTTGAGAAACTGCAAGTCACTTCTGGTGTGAGAGAATTGGCCGTCTGCAAGGACGTTGCCCAGGGGACGCCTGGATGTTTTACATGTTTTATCATCCTTGTGGGAGGCTTCTCTCATGTCCCCGCATGGAGCTGGAGCTGATAGAGGGAGCTCATCCGCGCTCTCCCCGGGTGGGATTTGAACCTGGTAACTTTCAGATCAGCAACCCAACCTTCAAGTCACAAGGCTTTAATTCACTATGCCATCGGGGGCACCAGTACTCTTTGATAGAGGATATAGACCTTGTAAAACTACAATTCCCATAATTCCATAGCATTGAGCCATGGAAGTTAAAGTGGTGCCAAGCTGTATTACTTCTGTAGTGTAGATGCAACCTAAGTGTGTGAAGTTGGAAACTGACTACTATAACCAGACCAGTGATTGTTGTGACAGTGAATGTAGGATTTATTATGTAACTGGAATGAGTGGGAAAGTTTAAACGCTGGTCAAGGGCCTATAATATGACTAGAACTGTATGCGGGAGAAATATAATTGTCAGTTTTGCAAATGTGCTCTTTGATCACACAAAATGGATCAAAAGGGAAAAGAAATTTGATATGCCCCTTCTGTTTAAATGTCAGTTATTTCCCAGCGTGGAGCAAAGGGTGCTTTTTTGAAAAGTGTAAATGCTTAACCTCAGCCAAGATGGATCAAAGGGCAACATGCTCTACAGGCTCAGCAATGAACAGAGGGAGAAAGGGAGAGAATCTGTTTTGCAAGCCCATGTTTATGGCTTGTTTTATTTGGGACTTTTGTATTGGGCCCACTGGTTTTTATAGGTGCTTTATAAATAAATTATAAGTATATGTGGGAAATATTCCAAGCCGTGTCTCTGATCTCTCATTGCCTTTTCTAGTCATACCTCTGATTTATAGTTTATTGGTGATAAGCCAGCTTCTGAGAAGACTTGCCATAACACGCCACAGGCTTTTCTTTTATTCCTACACAAGAAACCAGCATCTCTTCTGGGCTTTTGGATTTAAAAAAAAAATCAGTTGTTACAGTCATTGTTTCCCCGGTGCCAGTTTTATGTCTTTAACTAATGTGCTTCTCCAGGAACAGTTTTCAAATGAGAAGTTACGGCTGCTTTTCTGATTGAAACAAACTAATGTTGATTGCTGATCAGCCATCTGTAAAGGAGGGCATCTCAGGAAGGATATGAGCTAATGAAAAAAATGGACCTGATTTGAAAGTGTGACGTGCTTCATGCCATAGGCCAGCCTGAGTGGCACGAGATTATATCAGCGCAAGTGAGAGGTAGATTGAGAATAAGTAACTTCTGTCTTAAAGATTAAATGGCAAATTTGCTATTAAATGTGAAAGACATAAAATGAAATTAACGCTTTGAGGGCACTCGCTGTGGTTATATACACGCTGCAAATGGCACTTCCGTCCTGTGACTTGCACTGTCAAATGGTGCACACTCATCTCATCATGGCTCAATTAATACCCATTTAGAAATATCAATTAAAGAAGTGTGACCCTTAACAGCCACCCTCCTATTCTTTCCCATTTCCACCCTGGAAGATACGCTTTTTGTGGCATTAGTTCTCCAAATGACCTTTGAAACTGGTAAAATATTATTGATGAAATCATTAGGTTTCTTGGTAACCAATTGATAATTCTCATCTAGGCTGCCTGGTGCTGATGATAGTACCCTTGCCGTAACTAGGAGACAAATGTTGGCACGGAAGTATCTGAGGTTTGCTAAGTGATATTGCCTTTGTGTCCTGTATTTTTTTTTACAAATACTCACAGCACAATTAAATTTAGAGCGACTGCCAAATGAGAGTAAAAAAAATACTTCAAAATATATCCGTGATGCCCCAACATATGTGATGTTTAACTTTGCTCTGCGTTGTATCATATTTCCTTCTATTAATGTTATGAAAAGATTAAAGGAAGATGGAAAATATAGAAATAGTCAATGGCAGACTGGCCAGGGTGTCAGTGTGCCCAATAGCAAGTTGGGCCCCTTAAACATTAGAGAATATGTTTAAAATGTTAATGACCCTTTAGTAGCTTGAAAATATAATAGAAGTTCCAATATTATTACTGTATGCAACTAAAAATTACATTGTATTACTATTTTAATAATAATTTAATTATACCTTTTTCCACGTGTATTTTTTTAAAAAATTATATCTTATAAAAATTGTATGATGGCCTTTTGTTTCCTGGCAACCAATATTTTTAGACCCAGTCCGCCACTGGAAATAATTAATTAATAACTGGAAACCTTCAGCAAAGCATTACAATGGGCTCTTCTGCACAGCCATATATCCCAGAATATCAAGGCAGGAAATCCCACAATATCTGCTTTGAACTGGGTTACCTGAGTCCACACTGCCATATATCCCATTTCAAAGCAGATAATGTGGGATTTTATACAGCTGTGTGGATCTACACTGCAATATAAAATCCAGATTACTTGCTTTGAACTGGATTATAGGGCAGTGTGAGCCCCCGGAGGTGCAGTGTGTTAAAGTGCTGAGCTGCTGAACTTGCAGACCAAAAGATTACAAAATAATTGTAAGAAATTCAAACAGGCCAGTTTCTTTCCCCATTTCATTTCTTTCCTATTCTTGAAAACACACCTTAGCTGTTACATGATTCTAGGGCTGGATCTACACTGCCATACAATCCAGATGATCAAAGCATATAATCCACATTAACTACTTTATACTCATAGATTATATGAGTCTATACTGCTATACAGTATAATTTAGTTCAAAGCAGATAATCTAAATTTTATGTTGCAGTGCAGATCCAGTCAAAGATTCTCAGTATTCTATTGGTCCCGAAACACCATTGGATATATGTCTTTATAGTATTTCCCTCTAAACTGTAGGTTGCATGGGAAGGGTTAAATAAGAAATAGGTTTCCATTTTAATATGAGCCAACCTAAGTCACATTTATAAAACAAATATTGTAGGTAGGGAGGGAGGGAGGGTAGTAGTTGCTATTGTGATTAGAGATCTATAGAACACCAATGACTACATAAAAGAAGATAAATGCTTATTACAGAAATTTCATTAGAAATAGGAAAGCTCTCTACAGGCGCTAAGCTAGACAGAGACAGGAGAGAACAGAAAATGAAGCTGTTTTCATTTTTGTTGAAGTGAGATAATTCAGAAGTAACAACAATAACAACAACGATATTCTTATACTCCGCCACCATCCCCCAAACGGGACTTGGGACGGCTTACATATGGGACAAAATGCCCATAGACACAAATACAAACAGTCCATCAAAGCAAAAAAACAAGGTTAAAAAATATAGTTAAAAATAAGAAAACAGTTAAAAACACACATTCAATAAGACTATAAAATGTTGTGTAACAATACTCAATGAAACCAGTTGTCGTAGAGAGAAGTGGTAAAGCACTATGTAACTGTAACTCCCAATAAGACATATTTATATGTTGAATGTTGTTGTGTTTCAAACAAATTGAAATATATTTAAGCTGTACTTATATTTTGTAGTGCTGTTACAATGTATATAAATGCGTGTGTGCACGCACACATTCATATGTGAATACATATATAATCAGATTATACACACGTTTATTAAACATGCAGTTAGAAAAAATGCATAGAAAATGTACACATTTTATATGTTTCTACCAAGATATGCCTTTTTATAATGCATGATGTATGCATTATTAAAATACATGCCTTCAAAAAAAAGACTAAATACAAGAGTACTTGTTGCTTTTCTAAAAATGTGTGATCTGATGCATAAACAAGAGTGAATGAACTCCTGTTTTTGTAAAGATAAAATTGGTAAAAATTCCTACTAAAAAATAAGGGATTTCTGCAGGCATCATTTGTCTAATAGGTTCTGGTCTAAGGTGAGCATTTAGGAGGAAAACGTAGCTCAATAAGCATCTTCTTTTTTCATTAAATACAAAAAACTAAGGACTATATCCAATTGTTAATCTCAACTAGCACAGACTCACTTTTCATTTATAAATGAATATATCCAGGAATCTAACCAATATAAAGAACCCAGTTTTGGGCATGGGTTAAGGAGGTACCTCATTTAGACAGAGTTAAATCATATGGTCATAGACATCAGGTGGGATAGGTGAATATCAGGAAGCTGCATGATACAATACTATGAAATATAGATGATTATATTATATCATATATAATATTTTATTACATATTATTCTGTGGTTAAAATATTGATCTTTCTCTCCCAAGCTAATTATTCATATTGGACCTCTTTCTGTATATCTCTCTGCTTTCTTTCTAGCTTTACAAACACTGCTTTATCCAAAATTAAAAGGATAGATGCTAGTGTTGTGCATTTGTATGGAATTGCTATCCATTTCTGTATGTTCTATTCGTATGGTCCCATTTTTGTTATCGGGCGCCGCTTCCAAAAATGGGCGCCTATACAAATGGCGTTTCAGAAAAGGTCCAAAACAAAACAAATATTTTTGTGCCTGCCAGGGCTGCAGGCCCTGGGAGGCACAGGCACTTCCTTCTTCTCCCCACTTAACTGTGTAAAGCAAAGAAAAAAAAACCTTACTGTAACTCCACCAGCGAGTGTGGACACAGAGCATCTTCAGGGTCTGGCGTATACACAAGTTTTGGGCCTGCTTGCCTGCTCTCCTTGGAAAAAGACTGTGTATGGTGAGCAGGCCTGCCAGCAGGCTCTGAAATGAAGCACCAAAATAGCACATCTTACTCGGTGCTCCGCTTCCGACTGAACGTCAAGCGCATTTTCAGGGTCTGAAGCGGAGCACTAACTAGGATGCACTATTTCAGTGCTCCACTTCAGGGTCTGCTGGCAGACCTGCTTGCCAGATGCAGTCTTTTTCCAAGGAGAGTGGTGAGCGGGCCCAAAACATGTGTGCACACCAGACTCTGAAGATGCTCTGTGTCCACACACGCTGATGGAGTTACAGTAAGTTTTTTTTCCCTTTGCTTTACACAGTTAAGAGGGGGGGGGATGAAAAGAGAAGCCATGCAAATCAGATAACAAACAGTTACCGTTCCCACTTTTCATTCGTTTCACTGGTATTTCTGAACTGGAGAGGCGTGTACCGTTTCATGCATTTCGAACACACAAAATGGTATGGAAACACGAATGAAATGGATGAAACAGTAACCAAGCCCATGTCTAATAGATACACATTTTCCTTTGCCTATGTATAATAAACCATATAGAATTTCTCCTTAGTTATATTTATTTATTTATTTATTACATGCATTTAAACCCCGCCCTTCTCCCCGAGGGGACTCAGAGCGGCTTACATTCTGCCACGAGGGCCAGCAACAAATATACTATAAAACAAAACAATTAAAACATGATAAAAAGCATACAAAAATTAAAACGCTGCAAGGCGTTTAAAGTACTATATACTAAATAGGATTTAGTATACAGTACTTTAAAACTGTTTTGTGTCATTCTAAGTTTCTAATTTTGAATATCCAAACATTGCTTCTATTGGTTTGTAATAGGATAGAGAAAGAAAGTATTTTGCATACAATGTGACTAGATGCAGTTGTGTCAGCGTTTGTAATGCTGAAAGGGTTATTTCTTGAGAAACAATAATAGGTACTCCACTCTTTCCGCTGTGAATTTTCATTTTTCATATTCATATTGGCATGTTAAATGACCATCCAGTTTAAGAAAAATAAGTGGTATACTATTCAGAATAAAGAAATGGGGAGGGAATGGGATTTTTTCCTATCAAATCCTGAAATTAGTCAACTGATTGGTCCCAAAGAGAAGAGTTTTCAAAGACTTATTTCCTCTTTGATGCAGTATGCAAGGCAAACTAGATCTGAGTATGTGTGTATTTCTCCTAAGTTTTTGGAATTGTCTGTAGTTTTACAGTCCATTTGCCAGACCACCCAGGTTGATTATTTGAATAAATATACAAGATTTTTTTTTCAAGTACTGTCAAGAAGTAGTGAGACACTTTCCAATCTCCTGAGAAACATAGCATATTGGACCCAGTGCCTACATTCTCTCATATGTACACTACAGCTGTAAAAATGTGTGGGCAAACTCTGATGGAGGTACTTATTATTAACAGAAAAAGTGACGATTAAACATTGAGTCAAATGATAGTTTGTAATTATTAGACTGAACTTGGTAATGCTTACTCATCTTTGATTCCTGGTGGATGCGCAAATGCTTGTTACTAATGGCCATTTTTTGAGTTTAGTGGAAATGTGAATAGACTAATAGCTTGCCATTGCCTCCTCCCCCCGCCTTCTCATTTCCCATAGTAACGTCTTGTGAGAAGAAAAAGGCATAAAAGAATATGAAGGTGAAACTTAAAATAAATATGAATGTTCTGTGATCTGAGAGAGGGACAACTAATGAACCAAAGGTAACATAGTATTTTCTTTGCTGGCATTCCATCAAGCTTATAATGACACTTCTTAGAATAAGAGAGTCACACTGGAATCTCTGGCTTAACTCTCCTCATTATTTATCATTTGGAGATTGGGAGATTTTCTGTCTCTTTTTTCCCTTCAAAATCGTATAGCTGTATGCACAATTCAGTTATATTACAAGATTTTACTGGGATCATAAAGAGGGTTTTTTTCCCACCCTATAAAGATTGTCCCAATGATCCTCTTCCCAGTGGACACTGGGTAAACTGGAAATCCATTTACTGTATATACTCATGTATACGTTAATCCCATGTATAAGTCAAGGGGAGGTTTTGGGGCTAAAAATATGGACTTTTATATGACCTGTGGACATGTCAAGAGTAAAACCTAGGAACCTGTAACAGATTATGTAAAGCAGTGTTTCTCAACCTGTGGGTCCCCAGGTGTTTTGGCCTACAAGTCCCAAAAATCCCAGCCAGTTTATCAGCTGTTAAAATTTCTGGGAGTTGAAGGCCAAAACACCTACATGTTGAGAACCACTAATGTAAAGGATGAAGCAAAAGACATGTACAAAATTCCAGCACACATAACAGTTTCTGCTCACCCTAAAGGCTGGTTGGATGAGAACGGAACTATGGTAAATAGTGGCTGTGTGGATCCATTCCATGGGGAGGAGAAAAGGCCAACACCACCTAAGGAGAACAGTTACCCAAAGTTGATCCTATTGCCATTTTCCCACCCAGGCATTCAAAAAGGCCAGAAGCAGTGTCACGGCACAGATGTAGTGGATGTTTCTTTTAGGTTCTTTAGAGACTGACTAAGCTCTTGCTTAGAAAAGGGGGTAGCTTCTTTTTTATATAAGAGTTAAGATGCAGTATTTACTATTTATCTTGACCCATAGTCTGTCCAAGTTTTGGTGCCCACTCCCCTCTAAGTCGCATTGTGTCATCACTGAGGACAAAGAAGACAATGGAGAGCCTCCAAGAACAGTCAAGAAGGCTTTCCCCTTTTTTTGTGGGAAAAACAGGGTGCAGAGAGTGAGAGTGAGATCTGCATTTCTGCAGGTATTTTTAACCCAGGTGTAAACGGCATTAAATGGTATACCCCAGGTTAAAACACATTAACCTGGGTGCATCATTTGGATGCTCCAGGCTAATGCATCACTTACATTGGATTATTGGCCAGTGTAGATGAGCCCTAAGTTCTTCAAGCATTAATCATATTAAGCACATAATATGCATAAAGAGAATGTAGAGCTATACTACTGTACTCACAAATGATTGTAATTTTCCAAGCTAAGCAAACTGTGTACAAAGATTATTGGGAAGCAAAAAAGCAATTATGATTCATAATAACCTATCATCATCAACAAAACCATAATTATTTGGCTCATTCATAGGCTTTTGAATGGCAAACACTCTTTCTCTTCAAAACATAACAGTGTATATTATGGTGAGCTCTGCAACAGAGTTTAAAATCTATGCTCTTTGTTCAGGTGGCACAGATGTAGCGTTCAAATAAAAGTCAGAATTACTAATGAATGGACGTATGAGACTGGTTTCTTGCAAAAAGCTACGATACAATCTCAAACAGTTTCATTTCAAAGGATGTAAACTACTGGTAAGAAGAGCAGCCGAATGAATTTTTAAAGATCAAAGCTGTCTTTTCTAAGGTCTACCAGAAAATGGAAGATTTATTGTCACATATTCTTTTTCTTGGTCTGAGTGTCAATAACTATTTTGAAAAAGTTACTAAAATGGTTTAAAAATCCTTGATGATTCCTCCATGTTTCAACAATTCAGAAATCTTTCTGCAGATGAAAGTCTGGGGACTTCATCAGATGGCCCTTACAAAGCCGGGAAACAGTGAGGGATATTGTGGGGCAGCATGCCCGTCAAGGTCATTGGGAGTCATGGTATCCCTTCCCATGATGTATCTCTGCTCTCCCCCGCTTCCTCTTTGCCTCCTCCGGCTTTCTTGTATGAGAAGTTGGGTGTACCCCCGACTCCTCTGGTGTCTGTTTCTCTGTGCTTTTGACATCCAATGAAGCCCCACTGAAAGTAGCCCTGCATCATATCATGGGCTCTGGTGTACTCCGTGCCGGCAGCACAGAGAAGTAGGGAGAAGATGCTTCTCGGCCTCAGCATGATGAAGTGTTTTGGACTTCAGCTCCCAGTCTTCCTGGTCATTGGACAAGCTGGCTAGGGCTTCTGAGAGTTGGAGGCCCAAACATCTGGAGGGCAACAAGTTTGAAATCTCTACTCCAACTGCCTCAGGCCTCATCTATGCTGCCATATAATTTAGTTTGAACTGCATTATAATGGTCAGCATAGAATCACATAATGTAGATTGAACTATACTGAACTTATTATATGAGTCTACACTACCATATTATCCAGTTCAATGCAGTTAATCCACCCTCTGAAACTGGATTATATGACAGTGTAGATGGGGGCTCAGTGGGACATTCTGCATCCCACTTTTTCAGTTGTTTCAAAATGTCCCAGTTTCTCTTTCCTCTTCCATATTCTCCCATTGACCTCAGCCTACTTCAGTTGCTACATACTGAGTTCAAAGTGCAATTCTGAGCAGAGGAGAGAGGTTAGGAGAGGCATAATCTTGCCTTTCCCAGTAGATTTGGGCAAAAACAAACTACTGCAATCTCTCTTAGCTTGTACATTCTTCCTCATTAAATTTTTTTGCCATCTTGGTCACACTCTGATATTGTGCCCCAGTTTTCATTTGTCAAATGTTGGAAAGGCATGTGATTCCCAACTGCTAGTCCCTTCTCACACTAGTCTGGCAATAGTCTGAAGTAGTCTCTGGGCTCAGCTATATCAACAAATGTGGAACATAAGGGTTCCAGCTCACATAGAGGAATTTCATTGCTTCTATCCCCCATGCTCCTAAAACAACTGGAAATAACCATGAAAGCAGGGAAGCTAGCATGCATCAGTTTGTTATTTGTTTAATTTGCATATGAAACAAATGTCAGATTAGGGTTACAGTCCTTTTTAAATTCGACATATTCCTTCCATGGTAACTGTATCCAAGGCAGCCACAAGTCTCTTAGTCCCAATACAAAACTAATTTTCTGTCCCAACCATAAACATCATAATGCTATTAAAAAGCCACTCACAACAGAATATAAATAGATAAAATACTGTGTTTCTTCATAGTGCTACTAAGCTCTGATTATATATTTTAGTCTCTTGGTTTTGAACTCTCCGTTGTGACCGTCTGACACTATTCCTTGGTCTTAGTTCCTTATCAGCTGATGGCTAAGACACTAAAGAGCCAACCATGCCTCTTGAGGAGGTCAAAATTGGCATGAAAATAAATTCATACAGTGGCATGTGGATTTGCCCAAACTTTACATCAGTCGAGCCTATTTCTGTTCTTTTTTGGCATTGATTCTTCCAACTCTATGATACTATATTTGTTCGAAATCAATGTTTAGAAATCCATGCTGCATTCCTACATTTGGAAATACTTCCTATAGAATGGAATGGGTCATACCTATGAGTAGAAGTGCTTCCTCTTATCATTGAACACCTAAATGGAAGAAGCCTTGCTGGTCTTCACAGACTTTATCATAACCCGAAGAAAATGTTTGCTTCTGTTTTGAGAGCACTTCGTAACATAGGAAATACAGCTTGCCAATGTTTTAAATAAGCTAAGGTGGAAAATCAGGGACTCAGGTTGCATCTACACTGTAAATGGAATGTAGCTTAACACCATTTTAATATTCATGGCTCAATGCTATGGAATCTTGGGAGTTATAGTTTGATGAGGCTCCAGAACCATGTGACAGAGAAGCCAAAATACCTTATATAATTACAGCTCCGAGGGTTCTATAGCCTTGCATCGTGGCAGTTAAGGTATCATCAAACTGCCACTTTAACTGATATTTTTAACATTTGCAATGATGAACATGCCAGCAAGCAGAAAATAATCTCTTGGCAATATTGACATAAACACGTGATTTCTGAGGTTAGACTCGTTTACAACCTAGCAGTGACCAGATCACCAATCCTAGATTATTTCTGTCTCTGGAAATCTCTGGTTTTGGTATAACTGTTTATCTTTTGAACTTGTTCTGCTTTAATAGTATGTGCCAGCTGGGATGCCTTACAAACTAAATATGCCACCTGTCAAGTTCTCCCCAAACCTTAAAGTGAAACACTTGGCAGGGTCAAGGCTGCTGGGCAAGGATGCATTAGCATCCTCTTTTCTAGTAATGTCCACAATACATCCAATCTTGTCTGATTTTGGAAGCTAAATAGGATTAGCCTTGTAAATATTTATGTGAGATCCCTCCAGGGAATACAGTGGTATCCATTTAGGACTGGCAAAGAATCCTACCTACACCCCATAGAAGTGTTGTCAGTCAGAGTTGATTATACTGGTCCAAAATATGTTTTCTTAGATCAGGGGTATCAAACTCATTTTCATCAGGGGCTACATCAGACTTATGGCTGCCCTCAAAAGGCAATAGAATCCATGGACAGAGAATCTGTGGATAATGGGGTCAACTATATATATATATATATATATATATATATATATATATATATATTACATAGAAGTCAATGCTCTTTAGTTTGAATTCCCGGATGTTATTGAACTATCATCACTTTTGTTTATCTGCCATGTGGACTGAGGATAATGGAAATCGCAACCCAACAGCACTTGCGGCTCTGAGGTTGGGGAAGGCTTAAAGGACATTTTAAAGTCAGACATCATACCCACAAGTCTTATATCTACAATTTAACCCCACTATCCTGACCAAACAGAAAGAAACTGCAGCTTTTCAAATGTGACTGTATTATAACTCCCATCCGCTATAGTCATGATGTCTAATTATGAAGAATAGAGGAGTTGGAGTCCAGATGCTGTCAAGGGCCACCATGTGTCAAACTCATGGTGGCCCTTGAGTTTGACACATGGCAGCTTTCTATATTCTTGGTAGTATTAATCAAGCCATATTTGTCCTTTTAGTAGGCTCTTTATGCTGATTAGTAGGCCAGTGCGATCAGTGAAAAACTCATTCCTAAAACTCATTTCAATACTCATTCCTAAATTGCGGGAGTGGGGTGGCAAATAATTTATAAAGTGTTTCTAAAATATTGTAAGGGGTCCATATGTGTCCTGTTTTGTCTTTCAAGAACAGCCTTAAGACACTGTGGTAAGTAAATGGGGAAACTTCAGGGGGTCCTTTCTCCCTCATTGTTAGAGCTATCAGCATGAAACTTGCTACAACTGGAGAACACATTTACCACTGTTACCCCCCCAATTTCAGAATGTTTCATTCATCCAATCACTTTTGGAAATTTTTTAAGTTTTTACAAACAACATTTTTTTAAAAAAACTACAAGAGTCGTCTTTGTGATTTTGTCTAAAATGTCAAGATAACTACGGCATCATTCTCCACAAGTTTCAGAAAAATTTGCCCATCTACTAATTTTCGGGGAAGTTTTAATTTTAATAATAATTTTTAAAGCCTCAACAGCTATCCCCTTGTGTGTCAAATTTATAGGGACATTCAACACATATCATAGAACTTCAACTTAGGGATTTTCCTCCCAGTCCAGCAAAGATTTACCATCAGTTCTCTTTGCAGATTCAATAATTTATTGGAATGCTGGATGCTACTATGGATGAAAAACAGCACCCCCTACCTCATTGGGGCTTTCTGATATGAGCAGAATTTTGCGAAATGTAGTTTAGAGCAGGCCTTTTGAATTTTCTGCCACAGGGGTCCTCCCTTCCCAAACTACATTTCCCATAATTCTCAGTCTCCCTTCCAGCTCAGTTCTTCTTCCACAATGATGACAGACAACCTTACTCTCCTTAATTTAAAGTGGAATGGCCTCTTTGGCTTCAAACCAGTGGTATAGTTTGCTGCTTGTGAAAATGAAAATACTGCTGCTGAAAATGAAACTGACTTTGAGAGACTTATGAGATTTTCTGAACTGTAATAAAAAAACATAGGTGAATGTTTCGATTCTTAAGTTTTTTGAGTGGGTGCCCCTCGCATTTCTTAATATTGCTTCATATATATGAAACTAATGAAATACATCCAACATACAGAGGTACAAATGATTCTTTGAACTCATTAGTCAAATCCTTGCTAATTTGATGTAGTTGTTTGTGCTCTCCTACAAATTTATATCTCTCTAGATGGACATTTTCAAGCTTAGTGCGGTACACAGTGAATATTTACAGACAGACATACCATTGTTAAATGCATACATGGTTCATGAAGCTAAACCTGTTTTTTTGTAGGACAAAAAAGAAAGAAAGCAGAGGGCCCTTCTACATGTGCACTGTTACCCGGGTTAAATCAGTTAAAAGGAGGAGGGGTGGCCAAACAATGTTTAGCCAAAATGCAGAAGGAATCAGGTTAAAGGCTGGAAAACACGTGTTTAAAAGGTACCCTTTAAACACGATTCTTCTTGAGAAATATGCACCTTTCCATGCCTATGTATCCCTGCAGGCATACATGTTTTCGTTCCCTCTCCCTGTCTGAGTTCCCTCCCTGCCCCCATTTCCCTCTCAACTTACCAGAGCCTTCCTCTGATGCAGCCTTTTCCTCTCTTCCTCTTCTCTGGAAAAATCAACAAAGGGCTTTGGAGGAGTGATCCCCCTCCCCAACCCCAAGCCCTCCTTCAGCTATTCCAAGGGAGGGGGAAGAATCATAGAATCATAGAATCATAGAATAGTAGAGTTGGAAGAGACCTCAAGGGCCATCTAGTCCAACCCCCCGCTAAGAAGCAGGAAATCGCATTCAAAGCACCCCCGACAGATGGCCATCCAGCCTCTGCTTAAAAGCCTCCAAAGAAGGAGCCTCCACCACGGCCCGGGGGAGAGAGTTCCACTGCCGAACAGCCCTCACAGTGAGGAAGTTCTTCCTGATGTTCAGGTGGAATCTCTTTTCCTGTAGTTTGAAGCCATTGTTCCGTGTCCTAGTCTGCAGGGCAGCAGAAAATAAGCTTGCTCCCTCCTCCCTATGACTTCCCCTCACATATTTGTACATGGCTATCATGTCTCCTCTCAGCCTTCTCTTCTGCAGGCTAAACATGCCCAGCTCTTTAAGCCTCTCCTCATAGGGCTTGTTCTCCAGACCCTTAATCATTTTAGTTGCCCTCCTCTGGACGCTTTCCAGCTTGTCCGCATCTCCCTTCATCTGCGGTGCCCAAAACTGGACACAGTATTCCAGGTGTGGTCTGACCAAGGCAGAATAGAGGGGGAGCATGACTTCCCTGGATCTAGACGTTATTCCCCTATTGATGCAGGCCAAAATCCCATTGGCTTTTTTAGCTGCCGCATCACATTGTAGGCTCATGTTTAACTTGTTGTCCACGAGGACTCCAAGATCTTTTTCGCACACACTGCTGTCAAGCCAGGCGTCCCCCATTCTGTATCTTTGATTTCCATTTTTTCTGCCGAAGTGAAGTATCTTGCATTTGTCCCTGTTGAACTTCATTTTGTTAGTTTCGGCCCATCTCTCTAGTCTGTCAAGATCGTTTTGAATTCTGCTCCTGTCTTCTGGAGTGTTAGCTATCCCTCCGAGTTTGGTGTCATCTGCAAACTTGATGATCGTGCCTTCTAACCCTTCGTCTAAGTCGTTAATAAAGATGTTGAACAGAACCGGGCCCAGGACGGAGCCCTGCGGCACTCCACTTGTCACTTCTTTCCATGATGAAGACGACGCATTGGTGAGCACCCTTTGGGTTCGTTCGCTTAGCCAATTACAGATCCACCTAACCGTAGTTTTGTCTAGCCCACATTTTACTAGTTTGTTTGCCAGAAGGTCGTGGGGGACTTTGTCGAAGGCCTTACTGAAATCTAGATATGCTACATCCACGGCATTCCCTGTATCGACCCAACTCGTAACTCTATCGAAAAAAGAGATCAGATTAGTCTGGCATGACTTGTTTTTGGTAAATCCGTGTTGACTATTAGCAATGACCGCATTTGTTTCTAAGTGTTTGCAGACCACTTCCTTAATGATCTTTTCCAGAATCTTGCCTGGTATTGATGTGAGGCTGACCGGACGGTAATTGTTTGGGTCGTTCTTTTTTCCCTTCTTGAAGATAGGGACCACATTCGCCCTCCTCCAATCTGCTGGGACTTCTCCTGTTCTCCAAGAACTCTCGAAGATGATTGCCAGTGGTTCTGAAATAACTTCCGCTAGTTCCTTCAATACTCTTGGATGTAGCTGATCTGGCCCTGGGGACTTGAATTCGTTTAGAGTGGCCAGGTGTTCCTGGACAACTTGTTTCCCTATTTGGGGTTGGATTTCCCCCAATCCTTCGTCCATTCCATGTTGCTGAGGTTGAAGATGGCTTTCTTTTTGTGAGAAGACCGAGGCAAAGAAGGCATTAAGCAGTTCTGCCTTTTCCCTATCCCCTGTCACCATCACCCCATCTACTCCTTGCAGTGGCCCTATCGCCTCCTTTTTCTTCCTTTTTCTACCAACATAAGCAAAAAAACCTTTTTTGTTGTTTTTTATGTCCCTGGCAAGCCTGAGCTCATTTTGCGCTTTAGCCTTGCGAACCTTTTCCCTACAGGAGTTGGCTATACGTTTGAATTCTTCTTTGGTGATTTCTCCCCTTTTCCACTTCTTGTGCATGTCACTTTTGAGCTTTAGCTCAGTTAGAAGTTCTTTGGACGAGAGGGAAGAGAGGGAAAAAGCCTGTAGATCTCAAATGGGACTTTCTTCTGGTAAGTGCAGGGGAAAATAGAAGGGGAGGCTGGCAATGTCCATGCCCATCTCTGCTGATCTCGGATCAACAACCATGTGGCCTCGATTCCAAGAGAAAGTGAGATTTAAAATCCCAATTCCTCTTGGATTTCTGACCTGTCTGGAAGAGCGATTCCTTCTTTTTCTACTGATCAGCGATTAAGTCCTGGTTAGACTTTTGAAAAGTAATCATACTTCCTGTAGAGTTTCCACTAACCTTTCAGTGGCTTTCTGAAGTGACAGAGGCTTGTTTAATGTCTGCAATACTTGAATAAATTGATTGTCTGCTGCTAGTGACCCCAGCTGGTCACACTTTACTTTAAATGTCCATTACTGTTAACATTAACTAATGCTTAATTACAATGGAATTTCTATGGAAGTGCATAAGGCAGTCATATGAATGCCAAATGAGTACATTAATGATTAGTGTGATCACAGTGAATACCAAATGATTTCATAATGACTGGGGAGGTAATATATAATGAAAAGGATTGCTCCTTCTTTTATACACTTGCCATGGAATTAAAATTCCTTCTTGGCCACTATTCAGGAACTATAACATTGCCTGGAGCCCTTTACTGAAATCTCTTGAGGAGCAATGCTGATTCTTAAACTGGAGTAAGTACACCTTAAGGTTTCTATGATTCCCCCCAAATTAATGGCTATTTAGCTACTTACATTCTTGTTTCTTGACTCTGATCCAAGTCCCTATAGGTAAGAATATGCCACAGTGATATCTGAATCCAGATCATAGAGTGAGCCAAGAAAGAATAATATAAACTGAAGAATTGTTCAAGTAATTCAGTTTATAGTCAGTAGCAATTGCATGTTAGGGCTTGCTGTTCTGATGGTGTCAGTTGGCCTGTCACTATTGAGGGGTAAAATGTAGGTTTCCTTCCATTTTAAGTTGTTTTGAACAGAGATACTCTATGTCCCAGTTCTTCCAGTTGAGGGGATCTGGTAGAGAGTTTTCAGATAGGCTTAGCAAAATAAAAGGTTGTAGTTGTGACAAGTACGGCCTTCTTCATTCCATGCTAAGGATTTTGTACGATAATGTGAATGACATTATAACAACTACCTTTTCTTCACTTGGACAGAAAGACTGTGCATTTTAAACCAGGCCCATGGTTTCTTAATTTTGGCAAAAGGACTGCTGTCCAAATTAAGAGATAAATTATAACTGTTGTCTATCTTAAAAGATGCTAATACCTAGTTTAGGTCAAGAACTAGACTTAGCAATTTCAGCCTTATAAAAACAACTGCTAATTTAAAAGGCAGTAGAGTTTGATAGAAAGAACACTTTAATTCTGTCCATCCTTCTATCTTAACTGATGGTTTACTGAGAGCTCTCAAGTTCACTGGCAGGTTTTCCCCCCAAAACTGTTTTCTAATAAATTTGTGGGTAGAAGAGGAATATCACTAACAGAGATAGAGTAAACCAACAGCAAATATGCCTTATTAATTTTTCCCATGGCTTCCTTTTATATATTTGGATGAAGAAATGTAACAGATTAGTCAAGGATGGATAAATAGCCTGGGTCAAAAGAAGATGGCTTGTATTTTTGCAAATTGTGTGTGGTTAGTTGCAGCAATGCCTCTTAAAAACAAACGGCTGCTTCATGTGATACATATCTATAGATACATTCAAAAAACCTTATGTCACAAGCCATGAGAGAGAAACTGCATAGTAGTACAGCCACTTCTCCACTATTATCAGATAGATGAAAACCTTTCCTACACATGAAGAGGTGAGTGACAAGTAGAAAAGATGCCTAATGCTTAGCCAGGACTAATTAATAAGATAAATAAATAAGATTCCAGAAAACAGAAATGACTGACCATGGAGGAGCCTTTGAACTGTGGAAATCTAGTCCCTCTCTGAAGAGTTAGAGATTCCTGAGGAAGAAACTATCAGGTTCTAAGGGACTGAGTAGCAAATGAAAATGTAAACCTTCATCTGTGAATTTTCTCTGATAGAACTTATGCTTAAGAGAGAAATTAATGAACTTACCCATACTGAATAATAAAACCTACAATGTCAAGCAAAAAACTTGATTATAATGATGAACATAATTGGAAGAGCAGTGAAATCGCCACCAGAAAGTTGACCAACAAGGGTTTGGTTTATTTCAGCAAGGAAGAGAATATGTTTACTGGTTTTACAGAAATGATTTTGAAAGTATCATTCATAGAGACCCGCCCCGCTCCCCCACCATCTGATTTCTCAAAAATAAAAACTGAGGTTTGTGTCTTTAATAATGAATGGAAACCTGTTATATAGAAAGGAAGAAGCAAAGTGGAATACGTCCCAAAAACTATGAATTATCTTTTGACTGCTGTGGTGATAGAAGCAGTTTGGCTATCACCATGGAGAATTAATGAAGAACATCTATTCTAGAGCACAATTATTGGTTCGGTGTTGTTTTTCATTGTCCTTTCTATGTCAGAAAATCATGCTGGTGAGACTCCCTGGAGTCTGGCAGTTGGAATGATATAAAATCCAATGAATCATAGCAGTCACCATAAGGGCAGGGCAGTAGCTAAGGAAGCAACACATACCAGTGGCTCAGCATCAAAGAAACTATTCAGCTGGTGACATCTGGCCTTTCTGATCAGAACAAATCTGTAGTGCTGAATACTCCAAAGGATCAATCCTCCAGGATGCAATGTTAAAATGAGGCATGTCTCTGGTTCATGTTTGATGGCATCTGAGGCAAGCAATGAAATAAATAATGGAAGTGTTTGGATATTGGAGATTCATTTTTAAAAACACACATTGAAGCAGACAAAATCCTTGTTATAGATGCATGTGGAAGCATTGGGGTTTTACTAAATGAGCTCTGAATCTTGGTTGATAGTAAGATGTTCTATATAAAATACTGAGAATGTGTAAAGCAGCCAGCACTACAGAAAAAGTAAATTCAGAGCTCAACCAATAGATCTAAATCTGCGTTTTGATTAACGTTGATGTTAAGATATTTGAAGGACCATAGAAAATGACTCTATCAGCTTGGAAAAGTTTCATTTGGATTCCATGTCCCAAAATTGGAAGCTAGCATGACTCTTGTCCTGTAAAAAATTTTTTGAACTGTAGCCCCCAAAATTACATTCCCAATATGCTGGGCCTTTCTCTGAGGGCCCTGCCAGACATTTCAGAAACCCACAAGGAAGTGGGTTGCTGTCCTCACCTCCCAACCCAATCCCTGGGGTTTCTCTTGAGGGGGGGCTAGATGCCATCCCAGGTCAACCAAAGGTTGACCCGGGATGTCATTCAGCCCCCCCCCCCCAATTTCCCCCAAACAATTTACCTCCCTCTACACAGTACTCCTGATGTGTGAAAATGACATTGGGAGGTTGGAGGGGGGAGTGAAACTCCTCCTTCTCCCACCTCCTGATGCCCCTCTGATACTTTGTGGGGGAAAATGGGAAGCTGGAGTGGAAGGGGTGAGTGGGTGCCCTCCCAGGTGTCCTCCAGGAGCCCAAAGAACCAGTATGGCTGTGGGGATTGACCCCTGAGACTGCTTCTGCAATCCCAACAGGCCCAGCACCTTAGCTTAAGGTCTGGATCTTTCCAGGTGTCAAATTAATGTAGAGTAAACCGGGAATACCCAGTTTTCTCTGCATTAATTCGCTTTTACCTGAGACATTGCTTGAAATCCACAGGTAAAAGCGAGACAGGTCCTGCATTTTGGGCCTGTCTGGAAGGGCCTGAGAGGGCCAGCATTTGAACATCTCTCAGACCGCTTTTAAACTGCCATATAAAATTCTTATTATCTGCTTTGAACTGGATTATATGGCAGTGTAGACTCACATAATCCAGTCCAAAGAAGATCATGTGGATCATCTGCTTTGATAATTTGCATTATATGACAGTGTAGAAGGGATGTCAGAGTTACCCTAGGTTCCTGAAAACTGGCAACACTTTGTGTGATGTATTTTCCCTTCTGACTTTACTGTATCTATAACATAAATGGAAGCAGCTAAAAGCAAAAGCCAGGAAGCAAGCTGTTTATATTGAAACATGTAAAATTAATATTTTCTATATTGATGGAACAACCCGATATTTTGTTATCCTTTCTGATCACCTCTGCATATTGTCATTGTACTGTTCAGAATAAAATAGAATCAATTTCCTGAGATATGCTAGTCTCAAAGATGATTTGTAGCTCGGTATTGAGAGCATAAATAAAGCACTAGCTCTTTGACATTCTGTGATTTATTTCATTATCTAAAATAGGACTGGACAAGTTGTTCAGTACAGAAGACCTAATGAGAAATGTGTCACGAGCCAGAGGGCCACAATTAATTTGTGTGTTTTTAAATACATGGAGTTTGAATAATTTTCATGAATATGTCAGGTGCCAAGCTAAAGTTAATGAGCACATTGTTATCATTCTATACAATAGACACTTTGCTGAGCTTAAAATGTAGTGCAGAAAAAGCTACACTTCGAACTTTGAAGGTATAGTGTTTCTAAAGTATGCAGTTTCAGAATGCAGATTAACTATATCGAACTGAATTATATAAATCTACACTGCCATATAATACAGTTCAATATAGAATCTGCATTCTGAATTATATGGCAGTGTAGATCCAGCCACAGGAATATATGTAGTATGTATTAGTTATTATTGCATGTTCAGTTGGTTCAGGAAACATATATGGCATATTTATTATTTTTATAGTTTTTTAAGGCATACTCCAGTGTGAAGATACCCTAGCTGAGACATCATAGAAAATGACAGAAGCCTCACTGCACCAATGCAATGGGTAAAAAGAGCATTACTGGAAGAATATACCACTGCATCTCTGTTGAAGATGGTGAATTTTATGCTGCCGTTTCTCCTGCTTGTGTATATTCCTGGGATATATATCTGCCACCAGATACATCAGTATTCTGTATGTATGTATGTATGTATTTATTTATTTATTTATTTATTTTTGTTCCCACTTTTCTCCCATGAGTGGGATTCAAAGTGGTATACAATGGTTAATTAATTAATACAATGAAATTAATTATCCTCACATTAAATTTATTGGCAACTAAAATGTGATCAAAATGCAGAATAACACATAAAGTTGGAGATGCTGCAACACTTTGTTTTTGCCTGAATCTAAAATTTGGCCCCTTCCTCTCCTCATGTTGAGCTATTTGGGTGCAAATTACTTTTGCATTTTGTACTCACTTTACTCCAATTGAATTAATATGAGATGAAGGGGGAAAGTGTGAGAAAGTAACTGGGACATTTTAAAAGCAGCTGAAAACATGGGATAAGTGGCAATTAATTGGAAATGAGTATGTTGGAAAGGTATGCATTGCAACAATGAAAGTCCCAACTAAATCTAGTTCAACGAGGCTTCCTTCCCATTAAGTTGGTATGGGATTGCAACCTTTTGTTGTTATGTAACTTCTTATAATATAACACTTTGGCTCCATCTACACTGGCCTCTTAATATAGAGCCAATCATGCCCTGGATTGACCATGATGGTAGCCATATGCACTGGGCCAAAGCTTCTGCTGTAGAAGGTTGTTGTCCAGCTGGTCCAGTCAGGCCAAGTCTACAATGACCTCCTTGACCTGTTGCCTTGACCAAATGTTGCCATGACTGTTACTTATTATCAGTGGAACTTCTGCAAATACCTGGCTATTGCCTGCTATGTCTGCTGAAGCCATAAAGGGGAACTATGCCTGTGGGTGTCCCATTCTGAGTTCAGTTCATCACAATGGCCAGGAATCCACAGGAAACTTCATGGCTGGTGAGGTGCTCTGGTAACGTGCATATGACCCATCCTTTACTTTCCACTGATTACTTTGGGAAAAAGTTGATGGTGGCAGTATGCATGTGGACAATGAATCAGACCAAAAAGGACCTGATCCAGCCATCCAGATAATCAAAAGGTTTATGGATACTCCAGAGTTTCTTGCAAACTCTGGAATATTCTCCAACTGTTAAGTAGTGAGCAAAGTTGTGTCAAGGACAAACATTTCTGGATACTTCCCTGAAGTCACGATGCACCATGGTATGGAATGGGTTTTTTTTCTAGTGCAGACAAACCCCATATCTCATTCTAGTTTTATGTACATTGTGGTTGTAATTGATGTATTACATGGTGCCTCTTCTTTCTTTCTTTCTTTCTTTCTTTCTTTCTTTCTTTCTTTCTTTCTTTCTTTCTTTCTCTCTCTCTCTCTCTCTCTCTCTCTCTCTCTTTGTCTGTTGGGTTGATGAGTGCATGAGACAGAGTTTCTTTTTGTGACACTTCGGCTGTACTGCTTTTTCTAAGGAAGGTAAGGCTGGTGGGCAACAAAGATGACATTGTTTTGTAGTAGTAGTAGTAGTAATTTTATTTCTTACCTGACTCTCCTCGTGTCTTGAGGTGGGTTACAACACTGCAAAAACACATAATTAAAACTAATAATAAATACACAAAACAAAAGTTAGACATAGAGTGGAAGTTTAAAATTAATCATTAAAACCGTCTGGGAAGGCAAACTTTTGGTCATAGAAGCCAGGGTTGGGTTTTGGAATTCTTAATTGTGTGTGTGTGTTTTAGACATCTCCAGCCCATCCTCTGTTTGGATATCAGCCGGCATACCAACAACTTAAATCAAGAAATTGTTTCCTAAGATCTACAGAGATACTCACAGCAACACCTCAGCAAGTGAGCGTCGAAAAGTGGTAGGTTAAAACCCGGAACCTCAATCAGTGGCTGAAACCAGATGAGAAACTCCCTCCTGGGCACACAGAAGATTGGGCGACTTAGAAGGCGTGGAACAGACTGCACTCAGGCACCATGAGATACAGAGCCAATCTTAAGAAATGGAGCTGCAAAGTGGAGTCCACGATATGCGAATGTGGAGAAGAGCAAACCACAGACTACTACAATGCAGCCTGAGCCCTGCCGCATGCACAATGGAGGACCTTCTTACAGCAACACCAGAAGCACTCAAAGTGGCCAGGTAAAGAATTTAAAACATTTTGGCTTGTTTTTAAAAAAAGGTTTTAATCATTTTTATTTGTTATACATCACTTCAGAGGTCCTAGTAGGCTGACAGGAAACAAACAGTTATTTTAATAAATAAATCAAATTACTAGTCCCAGCTAGAGCAGAATATGCGGGAATGGCATAGCCATTACACTACTATTCTGCAACTGATTATATGTGTCTACTCTAATTGGGATTTAGACCAATATTGTTGTTGTTATTATTATTATTTGAATATATGTTGATGGGAAGGAAGATGCCCTTCTACCCTGGGCCATCTAGTTTCTCGAATCAGAAGTGCCTTGTGTTGTTCAGGCCAATTCAAGCATCCCTTTTGATTCAAGGACACATAGTTTGCCTTAACTTTGGGTCTCCTTGTCTCTTGTCAGTGGATGTCTCATCCTTAGACATACATCTTGTATAGGGTGTTAATTATTTCCCTTTCATGTCTCACTGGTACGAGTGTTTTAGCACCTAAAGATGCTCAATTTGATCTTTGTGCTCAGGAACGAGGTAATTAAGTAAGCTACAATTTAAGGAAACATTTGCCAGGCCTTGTTGCCAGCCTGGAGACAGCACTCCATCCTAAATCATTTGATAATGTTGGAAGCTCTCTGTGCACTTCCCTATTTGACTGAGGTTTAGTTCAACAGGTCACAAATCAGTAATTGATTCCCAGTGCGCTTCTGCTGGTTTTATTACAGTAATGAGGACTATCTTTTCTCATCTCCGCTAATATGTTACCCAAACCATCAGCCGCTCAGTTTGCTGTCAGTATGACTTTGACAGGTTGTTAGCAACTCTATGATGTACAGAACTTCAGAGAAATGACTCCAATGGTTGCAATATACCTTACAAAGCCTTAGGTGGTCTTTGAGTAAGCAAAAGCATTTGCAAGCGAAACCTTACCTTCACAACTGGAAATCGCTTTCAAAGAACTCAAATCTTAAATTTGGTCGGGGTAACACTTTTAGGCTATTCAAAACAGGCATAGCATTTAACTAAATAGTAGAGTATCCTATTTCACATATAAAATCCAAGTTCCAGACTATGCATGTCCACGTAAGTTTAGGAAATACATTTACCTGAAATGCATATTAAAGGTAAAGGTTTTCCCCTGACATTAAGCCTAGTCATGTCTGCCTCTGGGGGTTGGTGCTCATCTCCATTTCTAAGCCGAAGAGCCAGCATTGTCCGTAGATGTCTCCATGGTCATGTGGCTGGCATGACTGCATGGAGTGTCGTTACCTTCCCGGCAGAGTGATACCTATTGATCTACTCACATATGCATGTTTTCGAATGGCCAGCTTGGCAGGAGCTGGGGTTAACAGCAGGAGCTCACGCCGCTCCCCGGATTCGAATTGTTGACCTTTCAGTCAACAAGTTCAGCAGCTCAGCAATTTAATCTGCTGCACCACTGCATATAACTACTTATAGATCTACTCTTGACAGAGATTTTAAAAGGGGAAATGTTGAAAGAAAGTCCAAGATCCTACTCTGGGTTCAATATACTCCTACAAGTATAAGTTGGATTATGTACATTACTAAAATCATGGCAACCCTACACTGGGTTGAAGACATTTATTCAGTATAATTTCAATTGTGCGTATTACTAACACAATGGCAACCAATAACTGGCATGATTTCACCCTGTGGAATCCTCAGGTGTAGTTTGGTGATTCATCTCTTCCATAAAGCTCTAACATTGGAGCTCAGGAGATGGAATCATGCTTTCCAGCATTGCTCCAGCATTCCAAAGGATGGAGAAGTGACCATGAAAATGGTATCAAACTGCTCTGTGTAATACAGATACATTCTACATGTCAACAATTTTTATCACATTTTTGCAGAACAACATATTTCATGAAACTTTTTATTCAAAACTAACATCATGTCCATGTAAAGTGAAGCAATCAGGTCAAGTAAATAAACATTGAATCTTCTGGAGACCATGTAAAGACCTTTAAAAATGTATCATGGTATTCCAGCCCTAGGCTACAGAGACACCTTAAAACCACACTGGAGCACCAGACTATAAGCAAAGCAAGTTGTTTATTGAAGAATATATGTAAGCAATAGCAAATCAAAGTTAAAAGTCAATGAAACAAGGTTTTGGTCCACCAGGTACAAGATACTTGAGAGTCTTGAAAATGCATTTTTTTCACATTCAATCAAGGATGAAATCAACATGGAAAAAGAGTTGAAGAAACTATTTCAGTTCATGCAAATCTTTCATTTCTGAAAGTCAGGTAAAATATGAATTAGAAACATTGGAATTTTCAAATACAGATTCTTATTAGAAAGAAAAAAAGTTTAATTATGCTAATTTTAAGAATGTATTATGTACTGGGACAAGCCGGATACAAATCAGATAAAGTCATGTCAGTCTACAAACCTAGTCTGCTATATGTCAAAGAAAGGCAGCTGTTAAGTGGCTCATTGGCATGGAATGTAAATTATTTTAAATACACTATAAATTTTCCAGGCAGACATTAGACTTAATTGTGAATGTGTATATTCATGAATGTTAAAAAAAGAGATGAAGCTGTGTATGCTCTGAATCAAGTGTGTGCTTAAGTCCTTGAAGTTTGTGTGCCCCTAAATTAGAGATTCACAACATTTTTGTCCTTATGTACTACATTTGAGGCATATTTAGGAGCCAGGGACTGTGCATATATGTGCACATACATGCACAGATATAATTCTTACCAGTTTTGCTATCTTCCAATCAAGCCTGTATAGCACAATTAAATCAGTGCTAAAGTTTCCATGAATACAAAATTGAAATTCAAGTATTTAAAGAACAGGATACTCTAACTTTAAATATCATTGTGTTGTCGAAGGTTTTCATGGCCGGGATCACAGGGTTGTTGTATGTATTCCGGGCTGTATGGCCATGTTCCAGAAGTATACTTCTAGAACATGGCCATACAGCCTGGAATACATACAACAACCCTTTAAATATCATGTTTAAAGAGAAAGTTAGGCTGAATCTACACTGCCCTTTATCCCAGAATCTGATCCCAGATCATTTGAACTGGTTTATATGAATCCCCACTGCCATATAATCTGGGATAAGCAGATAATCTGGGATCAGAAACCTGGGATATAGGGCAGTGTAGGGCCCCTTCTACGCTACCATATAATCCTGATGATCAAAGCAGATAATCCACATTATCTGCTTTGAACTGGATTATATGAGTCTACACTGCCATATAATCCAGTTCAAAGTAAATAATCTGTATTTTATATGGCAGTGTAGAAGGGGCCTACATCCATATGATAATGTTCCTGAATGAGAGGCTAATCTTCTTGGGCAAGGAAATATAGAGTGTTTATTCCATACATCCTTGTTATTCCTCTCAGTTAGACCCCGGTCACTTTTTGTTTGCAGGTAAATATGCTCTCTGAATTTATTAGAAATATTGGTAATTAAAATGTGGAATTTGAAAGGAGAAGAAGAATGAATTTTGAAATACGTTAATTATATCTTTTTAGCCAATCATGTAGGTAATTGAAACGTCTGAGAAACCTTTCAACATATCAGGATTAAATAGAGTATCAAACGGACATTTAAAAAAATCAATGTCGTGTTGAATTTACAGGAATGCAAAATCTTAGATAATACAATCGGAATGTGAGCTAATAAAGTAATTCTCACAATAAACTCCAGAGTGATATGTGTGTTCACTTCATGTAGAGAAGTGGTTCTGAACCTGTGAGTCCCCAGATGTTTTTGGCCTTCAACTCCCAGAAATCCTAAGAGCTGGTAAACTGGCTGGGATTTCTGGGAATTGTAGGCCAGAAACATCTGGGGACACCAGGTTGAGAACCACTGGTGTAGAGTCATGCGGCAAACATGCGTGTTCAATGTGCTACTAGATTCAGAAATTATTCCTAAGTGCCTATATAATAGACAAATAACAGATATGTAACCATCTCATATATTTCCAGCCTCTTCTCACAATTGACCTGTAGTATAACAAGAAGTAGCAACAGGGGTCCTGGATCTGACTGTTGGAGTACATTGGGAAGGGACTGGAAACATCATCCTGCTATGCCCTGATCACCAACAAAGCACATCTCTGTTGCTCGATGAAGCTATTGACTGTTAAGGTAACTTTTATAGGAGACATTTTTGTTTGTGGAAATAATCATGAATATTAAACATGACTGAATACAGTGTTCCCTCGTTTATTTCAGGGGTTAGGTTCCACCCGCAATAAGTGAAAATCCATAAAGTAGGGACGCTATGTATTTATACATTATTTTAGGAGTTATACACTATTTTAAGTCATGTGTTGATAAATTGCCCTCTTCTCCTGTTGCTGCTTTGGCTCCTTTTCTCTCCCTTCGACTTCTCCTTCCTCACTTCCTTAGGCTGTACATTGTAATTTTTTATGATTTATAATATTCTTTTAGAGTTTATTGAAAAAACGTGAAACAGCGAATCCACGAAGTAGTGAGGGAACACTGTATAGACCAGTTACAGATGTATAACTGCAGGGTAGGTTACCAGTCTGTATTGCCAATGGCTGACTAAAATCAGAGTAAAATGTCTGTTTCTGCTTGTGGTATATAATAAGATCTCACATTCACATGGGTTTCATTCCTAGCCATACCACAATTGCCTGCAACCACAGATATGACCAAACACAATTAAATTCCTGATTTCCAGTCCCAGCATATCAAAGGGTTGCATTGGTGGATCTAGAAATTCCTAGAGAGGTATGTGTTACATTGACGGGACAAGAGATTCCTTGGGAGGGGAAAGCATACTAAAAAATCACCTGGAGGATATAGCAAATTCTTAGTTACCATTTCCCCACCACGCATGGGTAAGTGTAACCAAGAATGTTCTGTAGTGATGGGGGATCTTATTGTATTACAATACTCCACCCATTTCTGTTTACATTCTGACGTACATCAGTGGCACACACTGCAGTATTTGGGATATTGGTAACATTTTTCTTGGGGATTAAAGTTCAGGGAAGATAGGAACATAGGAATTAGTCTTATACATAATCAGGTCTCTGACCCACCTAGATCAATATTGTCAGCTCTGTCATCAGTTTCAAGTGGGGTTCTTTCCTATCCCTGCCTAGAGATCCCTTGTAATCCCTAGCTAAGGCCCCTTCTACACTGCCATATAAAATCCAGATTATCTGCTTTGATGGCAGTGTAGACTCAATTTGATAATCTAGATTATATGGCAGTATAGAAAGGGCCTAACTCCCATCCAGGAAGGCCTGATCCTGCTTAGCTTCACGAGAACTCTTGTCCTCTGGATGGCATAGTGGGTGGTTAATCTCAAATAAAAATAAATCATCATCAACATAATCATTGTGAGGATTGTATTTTCTCCTTTTCTCTATTTGTCAATGTCATTTTCTTTCTAAAATAATTATGATAACTGGCATCATCTGTTAGCACATCATTTCCCATTTATTAAGGAAAAATAACTTTTGCTTCTGATTTGCAAATCCAGTTAAGGAGAGGGAAAAACCCTCTTCTCCTAATAGTTAAGCTACTAAAGAACAAGCCACTTTGACGTTCTTATCAGCTCCCTGGTAGCCTGTCTCCCTTCTTTATAACAAAATCCTCATCATCTCACTATCCTAGGATGGGTTTCAGGCAGAGCCGTTCACTGTTCAGTGTTCACATCTTAAAGGGCAGTGGAAAACTTCATATTCTCTCAGCAGGAGAGCAGGGGCTCAGTCTTAGGTGTAAATCTCTGGCAGCTGACTGTTGGAGTCCACAAGCTGTACCTTGTAAATAATTCACTTAGGCAAAGAGGGAAAAATCTGCATATGAGAATGAAATGTCATTTATAACTCATAGGATATTGGCTTGGCTAAGAAAAACTTTCCAACCCCTTTCAACTCATTACGTGCCACTAGGAGAGGAAGCAAGGAGGAGGGGTTGAGGAGAGCATGGCGTGAAATCTCTATTCCTTGACAGACTCATGGAGCAATTCTTTCAATAAAAAGGATCATTATGTTGCCGAAGGCAGAAAGGGGGAGTCTTGGCTCCTTTTGCCCTGTAAATACCAAAGTTAAATCGAACAGTGTAGTTCTTTTAGGGGCACCAATCCTTCTGCTCACATTATCTGACACCCATGTACAGTCAGCCCTCTGGATTCTGCATTCAATTGTGCATGGCTTGAAACTATTTTTTTTAATCCCAAAAGCAGACATTGACTTAATCATTTTTTCCCTTTCAGTAATTTTTGTTCAAGACACACAAATGATATTTATTAAAAAAAATAAAAATAATATGATGAGAAGGAAAAAAAAAGACACACAAATGATACGTAAAACCACCAATAACTATACATCTACATAGTATGCACTACTACTAAACTGCAACTATGTACCAAGAGATGTGATTGTTTATTTTGTCAAAAATTATTTTAGAGATGAGATTCTACAGAAATATGGATTTAATCATTTTATATAAGACATGTTATTTTACTATACTATTGCCTATAATGGCAATTGAGTATCCATAGATTTTGGTCTCCTCAGGGGGTTCTGGAGCCAAACCCAATATCAAGGGTCCAGTATATCAGATGATAGGAGGAGTGTGCAAACTGATTCAGCCTTTCAGGTCCAGCCATGATTTAATCCAGATTATTTTGGGCCCAATTTAAACTGGACTGCAAATCTGAATTTAAATTCATAAGTGAATTCATAAATAAAAGTGTATTTATTTTTGTTTTCTCACATATCTGCATGAAATTTGTATATAGTTAAAATCTAAAGATTAGATTAGCCCCACTAGTTTGTGTACAGACAGCATCAGGCTTTTTCTTCTAGACATTATATGAAGGACTCTATTCTCTGATATGAATCTGCCCATGTTTTGAGTTCTGAGATCTGTTAAGGCCCATTGTGTCCCACCACCCTCCCAATTACATTTAGTGGAAACATGGGAGAGGGCCTTCTCCGTGGTTGCTCTCAGGTGTTAAGATAGGTTAATGTACTGAAAGGCAATACAGTGAGTGCTGTGCATATAAGTGGTAAGTGCTTAGAAAAGTTAAGTTGAGAGATAGAACAGAGCAGCAGGAAGATAAGTCAAAGGCTGTTTTGCCAGGAGGGTCTAATCCATTTAGTTGGGCTATCATGCTAGAACCTCCACAAAAATATTGGAGGTTCAGAATTGAAGTATTGATTAGTATATCCAGAAAGAAATGATCAAGAGTGGAAATATTTACTGAGCTTTGGATGAGCACTGGGCACACAACAATAGCTGTCAGAAGTAGGAGAGTTGGCAGGTCAAAATATAGAGCATTTGATCAGGCATTTAAATTACTTGACAAGAAATTATTTTAGGGTAACAGGGGCCCACCTTGTTTTGAAAAGACACTAAAGTAAATCCTATAAATTCAGGGTTTGTAGCTGATGAATAAAACCGCAAAAGCTCTCTTGTCATCCAATGCCATCATCTCACCAGGATGTTGGGTGGTGTACGCTACTACTAGACCAGTGGTTCTCAACCTGGGGTCCCCAAATGGTTTTGGCCTACAACTCCCAGAAATCCCAGCCAGTTTACCATCTGTTAGGATTTCTGGGAGTTGAAGGCCAAAAACATTTGGGGACCCCAGGTTGAGAACCACTGCACTAGACACATCCATGTTATGAAGTCAACATTCATAATTTTCTCCTTTAGTTTCTTATGTGAAAATCCTTTGTTCCCGCCCTGTGCATCTTTTCTGCTGTTTGATTGCTAGGACGTTTCTGCCTTGTCTAAGGAAAAATATATTCCTGCATCTTTTGTTTTGGTCATCTTTTCCCCATTTCTGAAGATGGAAACAACATTTGGCCTCCTTCAGTCTGCTTCAACTTATTTTCTCCAGGAATTCTCAAATATTACTGACAGAGGTTCTGAGATTCCTTCTGCCAGTTCTTTTAATACCCTGGATTTGGAAACTTAAATTTAGATAAAGTAGCCAGGTATTTTCATATTCCCTCTTTACCTGCTCTGTGCTGCATTTCCCCTATTGCAACATCTATTCCCTTTTCCTAAGGCTGAGAACGGTTTTCCTTTTAGGAGAAGGCAAGTGCAAAGAAGTTATTGAGTAGTCCAGGCCTTTGTCTGTCCGGTAGCATTTCACTGTCTTCTCCACACACTGGCCCTATCATTTCCTTGTTCTTTTTTTTTTTTCTAAAATAAATAGTTTTTATTTTTTGTAAACATCTCTAGCAAACTTGAGCTCATTCTGCACTTAAGCTTTTCTAACTTCCTTCCATTGTGTTAAACAAATTCTCTGAACAACACTGGCTATGTCCAAATATTACTCTTTCTGTCTATCTACTCATTGGCCAATGTAAAATAAATTTCATCCAGAAAAAGAATATTTTGCTATAACATTCCTGGATAAAGTATAGCATGTGCATACAAAGTTGGCTGATTTCATTCCCCTTTCCTCCCAATTTTGAGGGTGGGTGGGGGGAATCCACCTACACATATAAATAGAGCTTGGATTGACAGCTAAGCAGCTGTGCTTCCCCCTCCCCAGCTAATGCACTTTTAATTTGTTCTCCAGTTTAGCATATAAACAACATTATAGTACTGGTAAGGTGTCAAATATTGGGATGCAATAAATCCTTTAGGCACATTCTGGTCAAAAAGCAGGCATTTCCTTTCCCTCATCGTTTCTGTTAATCACCAGCTCTCTTTGGCCTGGCCCTGGAAGTCTAATCTTACCCTCTTTGTATTTCAACTACACTATTCCCAGTTTCTGGTTCATTTCTCCTTAATGCCTTCTATGTTGAGGGTTGTTAGACAGATGATGCAGTATAATTCATTCTGAAACAATTGCCAGGAAGCTCTGGCCACTTGTCCAGAGAAAGGTCCTAACCAGTTGTCTCTTGCAGTAGAATGATTTTATGCTCTGGGGACAAATAAACTACTTTGCAGTAATGCCACAGGCTGAATTTACTACTTAGCTGTGATTGCCTGTAAATATGGAAACTTCATTTGTGCATTTGCAGGTCTAGGGTTCCTTTGAATTATTCTGATTCTCAGTTAAATAATATTGGCTGCTTCAAGATACAAAAATCACTAGAACCTAACTATAGTCAGGCTCAAGCTTTTGGTCCTCTATGTACTATGTTTTAATTGATAAACTCTAACATTAAAAAGAGCCTTTGACTGTGAGCAGATTCCTGGATCATAGTACTGATTAGGAATTACCGTATATACTCGAGTATAAGCCGACCCGAATGTAAGCTGAGGCACCTAATTTTACCACAAAAAACCTGGGAAAACATTGACTCCAGTATAAGCCGAGATACCAATAAAATTACATTAATTGAGGCATCAGTAGTTTAAATGTTTTTGATTCTTTACATCAAATTAATTAATTTTCAACTCAATATTTTCATCTTCTTCAATGTAAATGTGCTCAATGCTTATGTATCCTTTTAATAATAATAGAATGAAATAAAAAATGTAATAATAATAATAAATGCAGTAAAATAATAAATGTTATAATAGAGTAAAATAATAAATGTATTACCCTGTTTCCCCGAAAATAAGACATCCCCGGAAAATAAGACCTAGTAGAAGTTTTGCTGAATTGCTAAATATAAGGCCTCCCCTGAAAGTAAGACCTAGCAAAGTTTTTGTTTGGAAGCATGCCCAGCGCCTGCCAAACAGAACACCAGAGCATGCAGAATTGGTAAATGTACATACCAGTTGTACATGGAAATAATGGTAGTAACAAGAAATTATTGATAGGATTCACAGTTTGTCTGGTCTTGCTGGTTTGTGATGACAACTACTGTATAGTATATAATAAATGTTCATTTTTTTGTTCAACAATAAATGTGAATTCTTCTTCATTGAAAAATAAAACATCCCCTGAAAATAAGACCTAGCACATCTTTGGGAGCAAAAATTAATATAAGACACTGTCATTTTTTCAGGGAAACACGGTAATAATAATAAAAATAGAGTAAAATAAATGTAAAAGTAACAACAATAATAGAGTAAAATAATAAATGTAATAATAATAATAATTAATAGAGTAAAATAATAAATGTAACAATACTACTAATAATAGAGAAAAATAATAAACATACCATATATATTTGAGTATAAGCCAACCTGAATATAAGTCCACCAGGACCCTCACCTGAATATAAGCTGAGGAGGTTTTTTTCAATACAAAAAAAAGGCTGAAAAACTAGGCTTATACTCGAGTATATAGAGTAGCTCTGATGGACTTTTTTGGGAGGGAAAACTTCAAATGGTCCAAACAAGTTTGGTACAGGTATGTTCTGAAATCTGTAACTAATTGATAGCTGTAGACATGTCCAAGGAGGAAATGGAAACAATGGAACATGACATAGTCACACCAAAATTACCCATGGTGGCTAATGTGGCATGCTGATTATAGCATTGTACTGTGTAGGTGTGTTACTGTTAATATAATAATAATAATAATAATAATAATAATAATAATAATAATAATAATAATAATAATAATACTTTATTTATATACCGCCCTATCTCCCAGATGGGACTCAGGGCGGTTTACAGTTATAAAAGCAACACAAACATTACATAACAACATAATACACATTATTAAACAAAGTAAAATAATACAATGATAACAATAAATCACACTTACATGACCAGATCAAGGGGACGGGAACCATAAAACCAATATATTAAAATGTATCATTTTAGGCTTGTGCAATATATTCAGGCTCAGAAATCGGCGGTAGTCCAATATAATTACTCAAAAACCTGCCGACACCACCAGGTCTTCAGTTCCTTACGGAAATTGGATAATGTAGGGGATTGCCTGATCTCTTTTGGCAATGCATTCCAGAGCCGGGGGCCCACTGCCGAGAAGGCTCGTTCCCTCGTCCCCACCAGCCACACTTGAGACAGTGGTGGGAGCGCGAGAAGAGCCTCCCCGGAAGATCTCAAGGTCCGCACTGGCTCATAGGAGGAGATGCGATCACGGAGATAGGTAGGGCCCGAGCCGTGTTAGTGTGGGGTGAAAGAAGAGAAGCAGAGTAAAAACACATGCTGCACTCTTGTTAGGTAGGCACATGAATTCAATCTTATCATGGCTTCCTTCTGCTGATTGCAGAGTTTTGGAGGTTTGAAAAGCCTGATGGGGTTGGATCTGGCCTGATCCATGTCCACACATCTAACAGATCCATTGATGTGTTACATGTGTGAGGTCTTGTCACCAACGTTGCTTCTGGAGAGGTAACATCAAGGCACCCAACCATGTGACCTGGAAATATGATGTTGCCAGCAAGCCCCTTCAAGGAAGCAGGTAATAGGGGCCCTCAGCTGGTTTCTAGAGATGGTCCCAGATTGCATTAGGACAATTCTGGAGTGGTTTATCCCAGATTAAACAGCTAAGTGTAGACCTGACCTGAGCCATGAAATTCACCCACTGACTTTGGGTCAGCCTGATTTACCCTCGACAGATTATTGTGAGATAAAGTGGTGGGTACGAAGAGAGTGATGTAGATTTCCTTGAGAAAAGACAGTCCTAGAAAAAGTGTAATCACTGACACGGTACACAAACACAATTTTGCCCAGAGATTCATTAGTATCATTTTGTCTTTTCAATCATCTTGTTCAAACCACACATTTATAATAATGTGGAATTCAAATCCTGGTCTCCAGAGTCGTAGTTGGATTTTCAAACCACAATACAGTGGCTCTCAATAAAAATAGTAATAAGTATTTTGCAAAACCCCATGTTCTAATCTGGAAAAATAAGCAGAGACAATAATAAGAAAAACAATTCTTATCACTTTCTCCTGGAAAATATCTTTCTTACTGGTGATTTCGTATGAACAGTCAGTTCTTCGGAAGTAAATTATGATCAAAACCCAAAGCCTACCATAAATTAAATGTGTGTTTTTTCTCCTACTTTGGTATACATGACTTTCCATTAAGCCAGCCTCATATAATATACCTCGGATGTGTTCAATAAAGGCCTGTAAATTATAGTAAGTATTTAAAATGGTAAATAGACATCGAAAAAGGCCACATTAGGATTAATGAATGAAAGGGTTGATACTGAAAATGCACTTGTAAATAAATAACAAGGAAACTGAAATGACACACTCTTAGGTTAAGAGTTACAAGTAGGTATGATGATAAATTGTAGGGCTTTTTGCCCAGGCATCTCATTTTGGGGAAATGTCTTGCAAAGACCTTGCAAACAAGCCCCCTCATATTGCTTCCCCATGTATGCCTGGGCAAACGGATACTTTGCTAAGATGGCCAAATGCATAAGACAATGGGGCTCTTGTTCACCTTTAATCGCTGTGCAGAAGATTGCATTTCATATTAAAGCCAACTCTAATCTTTGCATATTTAGGGCATTTTTCACCTGTAGGTTTAAATAGGGGTTGAGTGCCCTCCATTGCCCTATTATATATGTTGACATATGACCCTTGTTAATATAGGGGGAAAAGCCAGGAAACATTTATAATGCAAATGAGCATGCTTGTCAAGGTAGGTCCCATATTGCAAACCAGGCTGAGACCGAACAAGGTGTTAGGGTGGCCAGATACAAAAAAGGGCAAGGCTCTTGAACCTTTTAGAAGCGGGGATTAAAATGTCCTCTTCCATCCAATTATTAAATGTACTGCCCTGATCTCTTTTGTACCTGACCACCCTATATAGAATTGCTCAAAATGCATATGAGTGGGCTCTAATTTTAAAAGCAAAAGGATTGATGGGTAAGGACTGCAGAAACTTTCCCTGCCTAGTTTACCTCCTCACACTGTCAGCATAGCATTGTGGTATAGATGTTGTAGTAGGATTTGGGAGACCAGGGTTCACATTTCTATATTGATGCCCACCTTGCAACCTCGGGCAAGTTACAAAGACTCAGAAGAACACATTAACAAATCTCTGAATAAAGCTTACAAAGAAAACCTTATCCTGGGCTTACCATATATCAAGAGTGGAAGCACAAGACTTGACATGGCATGGTGGTTGTCCAAGGCCCTGGACCATCTTTCCTAGGGAGGCTAGGATGACCCTTATCTTGCTGTCTCTTTGTAAGTAGACAGATTTTTTTAAAAATCCCAACTGTCTAAGAGTAATTTACTAAGGATCGCTCAATGAGAGCTACATCATAGTTTGAGGGTTTTGTAGCACACACTTTCCAAATCAGAATTATCCAGAGTTGCTTTTCAGGTGGATTCAGAGCCCTTTAGCAAAATATCCTACACTATAACACCCACAACCCCTTTGTGAATTTATGAGTAGCCAAATAATGTGAATGCCTCTGGAATGATTTGGATAGAAGGAGCTGTATATTATATCATGTATATAAAATAAAAGCAGATGAAATCAAAATTGGAAACAGCTGTAACAGGCAGATTTAAATTTGCAGCTATCAAGGGATAGGAAGCCTTTATTTATAATAGACATATATTTTATAGGGGACATCATTGTCCCATGCACATTTGATTTTTGTGTTGGCACTAGGGTAAAGATCCTTACAAATTGGCTTCTCGTTGCCTGCTGTGTAGATAGACCAAAACTTTCTGCAAATGCCTTGGTTTGGTATGCTTCCTAGACTCGTTCAGAAAATGTCACTTAACACACAACAGTGCTGGGCTTTGGACACAGGTTTTCTAATCATGGGCAGCATTTAAACAGATTACCATATTTTCTTTTAAAAATGGAGCCAATGCATTTAGCAGAGTAGTGTTAAAATGTTATTAATGATAAATAAGAAGCAGGATTAATCTGAAAAATTGTTATTGCAGACACAAAGAAATATGATCTTTAAGGAAGAACATTGCCTGTAGTATCACTGTCCAGGATAACTAAATTATGGATAATACAAGTTTTATATGTTCATTTTAGTGAACTACAGTAGGTCAAATTTGTCCACCCAGTTCCAGCGCCCTCTGTGGGTGGGACTGAATTCTGTTGTATGGTAATTAGTGTATTATATAATTCACAGTGATAATAAGCATGCTCAAGTAAACTCTTAAGCATATATGAAGTTTCTGAGAAGCATCTAAAATGTATTTCCCCTTGTTTTTATTTTTCATAACACATAACTGTACATGGATCAAATAATCACCTGTTACTTCACCTTTGTGCTTCTGGGTTAAGAAGTCTTTTAAATTTGAAAGTAGACTGGAAGTCAATTTCTAATTTATTTACTGGTTAGGAAAAGGCCTCTCCTAAGTTTTAAATCACTTGGAGAGATTGTGGAAAAAATGCTGCCCACTCCCCCAGGAAGTATTTTCAGCGCCCCCCCCCCCTAAATAGATACACTCTTGTTTTTTTTATGGGTGATGGTGGTGGACTGTCTGAAAGCTTTAAAATGGCTCCTGATTTAAAATATTTTAAAAAATAACATCCAAGTCCTAGAAAAGCAATGCACACTGATAACCGATAGGTAGGTTGCACTAGATACATCAACCATGTGTGTGAATTTCCCTGAAACACAAACCATTATGGAAAGACAGCTGTGAAGAGTTGTGTTTACAGTCCTTTCAAAAATCTTCCCTGAAAGATCCAGAGGCATCACAGTAATCATTCTAATTTAGCCTGCAGAAGCAGAACTTCTGTACTAGATCGGAAGCCTCATCTTCTATGACCACTTAGGTTGGTGTAGAGGCGAACCAGCTCCATGGTGGCCAAATGCCAACCAGAGCTCATCAGAGTATGTGATCCTAAGTCACCTTAACACAGTATTTCCTCATCATAGCAAAAGTTGAAGAAAAGTTTGAATTTTGTCAAAGAATTTGAACTTTCTATCCAACCTAGGGCATGTGGGAGGCATTGAGTCAGTTCTGAAATGGAACTGTATGCAACTGTCCCCACTGGCATCTTGTATTTCCTGGCCTTGGGCAGCCTGGGGGCATGAGATTTGTGGTATGGTGCAACACAGGACCTATGTGTACAATGTTGCATGTTATTACATTGGCCAGGGTAACAGCATGTATTAAGAAAGGAGGGGGGAGAAGAGGAAGGTTTCATCCTACTCCCCCTCCCACAATGCCCTATCACCCAGGCTGACATGGCATGCGATGGTGCACAGGTAAGACCCATGTTGAACCCAGAGACTGCTGTGACATGGGGGTGAGTTAGGGTTGTTGCCCAGTAGTGCTGAGCCACCCACCTCTGTAGCAGCTCCAGGAGTCCCTATCTGGACTATCCCCAGGGCTGATCCAGCTTTTGGCACACTGGACCAACCTCAGTGTGGGAATGCCACAAAGCTCTTGTGAACAGCAGAATCAACCGACTAACATTGCATTGGGATTGCTGCCACGGTTTCACCAGCACCTTCTAAATCAAGGCCAATTTTTCAAAGTTTAATTATCACAGGGTACACACACACACACACACACGCACACACGCACACACATACAATGGCTGGAGTTATACTTAAAAATGAACCTGTTCTGACTTGTAAACAAATTAAATTTAAGAACAAACCTACAGAACCTATCTTGTTTGTAACCAGGGGACTGACTGTAATCCTCAAGAGCTGTAGAAAACCGTAATGCAGTATTCAGACTCAAGCCCCTTCCACACAGCTGTATAAAATCCACATTGAACTGGATTATATGGCAGCATGGACTCAGATAATCCAGTTCAAAGCAGATATTGTGGATTGTCTGTTTTGGTATTCTGGTTTACATGGCTATGTGGAAGGGCCCTCAGACACAGATCTGGATGAGACCACTGTTTATCTGGCCCTCTGTATAGACATATGTTACTCAGTTAGTACAGTGAGTAAACATTTTACACCCACAAATGTGCAACCCTGGCACATCAACTCTCTCCACCAATTATAATGGTGTTTATTCAGAGAAATACCAGCATGCAGGATTGCTAGAAGGGAAATGCCAGTTGTGCCCATTCCAGTGCTCATCACACAGCTAATCGAAAGAGGAGTATGAATGTGCAAATCTTCCCTATCCTTCCATAATACAATTTGGCTGTGAAGCGTAGAGAGATTGAGAGATGATAGACAAATTCATTAGACTGATTACATCAGATAGTTAAGACACATCCAGGTTGGTATAATTGAACAATTCTCACTGCCAGTAACTCATCATCAATGCAGACTTGTACCAGCACATTTAGAGATATTACTTTGGGAAAAACACATGGCAAATAAAAAACTCCTCTTACCTTCGGCCCTAGTTACTCCTCATTTACTCACTCCTACTTTATTTTTATGGGGAGATTACATTATGGATCATGGTATATGTTTGTGTGATATCTCCTTCATAATTTCATAGATGAAAACTGGATAATGTGTGGGTAATGTTGTCAGGATAGCAAAGTTATTAATGCGGAAGACGCAAGATAGGATAGGCTACAGCTGTTCGCTTTTTCCTTTTTTTTTTTTTTAACTGATAAGGACCAAATTCTGCCACCCTTTTTCTCCACTCTGCCATGTTGATTGCATGTAATGAACATTTGAGTTTTGGAAGCAGTTTGAAGTTGCTGAAGTAAGCTCAAGAGAAAGTGGGAGAAGCAGGATCTACACTGCCATATAACCCAGTTTCAGAATGATAATTTATTGAAATTCTGGCTGCTGCTACAGACTGACATTGGGGATGCGAGCAGAATTCTGGGAAATGTAGTTTATGGCAAGGCCTTTTGAATTCTCTGCCACAAGAGTCCTTGACTTCCCAAACTACATTTTCCAGAATTCTGTGTTCTCTCTGTCTCCTTTCCACCTTGCTCAGCTCCTTTAAAGAGGAATGACAGCCTTTTTGACTTGACTTCACTTACTTGCACTGAAAATGAAACCGACTTTGGGAGGTTTCCGTAGTTTACAGAATTTAAATGAAAAGTATTGGGGGAGTGTTCGATTCTTAAGTTTAGAAAGCTCAATATAAAAAGATGAAAAACGATTAGTAGTAGTGTGCTAAAACCAGATTAAAATTAAATAAATACATTTAAAATGCCTTTAAAACTCACCCCCATCCTACCCACATATCTCTAGCTATGGGAATTTGGAAAATATAAGTTGGGGTGGTGGTGGTGGGTAATTTCAACTGAGGAAAATGAATTGAATGAAGGGACAGAAAAAAAAGAATTCTCAAAAAGCTAGCCAGTGCTTCAAAATTTTAAGAAACATGCAGAAACCTAATGGAGAAAAAATGGAGATGCCGAGTGCGGCGAAGCTGTACATCTAAAATCAGTTTTGCAGAAAGCCATGTGATCAGCTTTCTTCTTCTGATTGGCTGACAAAAAATAGTGTGCAGCTTGTCAATCACTTCAGCCTCTGCCTCCTCCCCTGCCCCCACCCCCTCCCACCCCGGGGCGATGAAGTGTGTTACAATGAAAAAATGGTCTGAATCAACAAATTTCTCCAAAGGTACAATTCGTTAATACTTTGGAGGGGTCGTCCCCACTTCGTATTTTGGCAGTTCGTATCTCCTAATTGCTGAGATTTCCTGAAATCCAAAACAATGTCTGGATTTTTGCACACTTCCATTCATTGTATAATTACTATGGAGCAGATCTGGCACCACCGCATGATAAACACTGTGTCAAAATTAATCCATAGGACTTTGTATATAAAATATAAAATAATATCTTGAATTTGCTTGCATAAGGATGGAGAAAATCATTGGAAGCCCTGTAAATCACTTCCAGCTCTTCCATTGGCTGCAGATGATTTTCTAATCTTATCCATGTAGTGTTTAATTTCATATATGTGGTTACATTTTTCAGTTATATCCTTTGAGAAAATCAGATTATTTTCTTGCTGACAAGTTTTGGCCCTGAAAAGGGATAGAAAAGAAGACTTCAAAAAAAGAAAAAAGCTTATGACACTCTGAATATATTTGAAAGGGAAAGAACATTTGTGGACAAGGATAAATCCACCAGCTGTTTTGAAGAAAGAAGGGCATACCTACAGTCATGGCCACCTAAATCTTTGCTAGGCCCCAGGGAAGGATTTAAATTCAGATTCCCTATTTGAGTAAGTGCTGGGGAAAGATGGTAACATAAAGGTTAGTAGAAGATTATAAATAGCATAATAAATGGAGAAAGAAGGATTATACTATCAGACTAGAAATCATTTGACAGAAGTCCTTATATTTTGGCAGCAATGTTTCAGTACCAAAACGAATAATAATAATTTAGGCACTCCTCTTCTATTGATTATATACAGACAGTTATTGTTCAAATTAAACTCAATACTTTAAAAAGTAAGGACAACTATGTGTATATTAAAATATTTTGATTCCACTTGTTACTGTCTTTAAAGTACCATTTAGCAGACTCTTGCAGAGTGAAAAGAACACTTTACATGTTTCTGGGTTTCAGTTATAGTATTTGCTGTATGAATGGTGTTAAGATGTTTCAAACTGTTCAAAATTGTTGTTTCTGTATTGTTTCACATTTTCTAATGTTTTATAGCCTTTATATTGCCCTGTGGTCTTGGGATATAGGGTATGGTATAAATATCTAGATAAATAAATACATGATATTCAATAAATATAGTCAATTTCAGACACAAGTATCACTAGATAGTTAGCAGTCAAATTACTTATATTACTTTGTGCTTTTTGAGACATCTTTGATGTCTACCAGGATATCAACCAGTAGATATCAAATTGGTAGAAGAGAGATTTTCCTGGAGAGAGAGTTTCACAGCTTGGGAGCAGTTGGTAGGGATATACAGTAGAGTCTCACTAATCCAAGCCTCTGGATAATCCATGCCATTTTTGTAGTCAATGCTTTCAATATATCGTGATATTTTGTTGCTAAACTCGTAAATACAGTAATTACAACATAACATTACTGTGTATTGAACTACGCTTTCTGTCAAATTTGTTGTATAACATGAAGTTTTGGTGCTTAATTTGTAAAATCATAACCTAATTTGATGTTTAATAGGCTTTTCCTTAATTCCTCCTTATTATCCAAGATATTCGCTTATCCAAGCTTCTGCCGGCCCGTTTAGCTTGGATAAGTGAGACTCTACTGTAATTCTTCCCAAATTTCAGCACTAATCTTAGGGCCCTTTCACATTACACAAATACAGTACTATGATCCTATTTTAATTGCTATGGCTGAATCCTATGGAATCCTGGGGAGTAGAGTTGTGTAGTTTGGTGGGGATCAGTGGTTTGTACCTCCCTAAATTGCTGGTACAATAGAAACACATATTAAACAAGGGGTCAGTTCACAGACACTAAACATAATATGGTGTTTGCATAATCTGGAACCTGATTTTTCTTACCTGAAATGCAGAATGGCTTGTGTTTCCAATAGATGCACACCATAAAATTTATCTGCAGGACCTAGAAATTGCCTAGAGGTGTTCTCTCTTCCTTCGGTGTGATTCTATGGTTAAGTTTCAGTAGAACTTTTGGCGGAAATTGACTATCAAAATATGGCTGAGAGAGAACACTTCTCTAGACATCACTAGGTCTTTCAAAGTGATTTTTATGGTATTCAAAAGTTTCATGAGTTCATGCAATAAGTGGACCTTCCTTAACAGAATTTCATAGAATGAAACCATAAAGTTAGAAATGGAGTGATAGTACTATAATTGTGTAGCATGAAAGGTATTTAAATGATCAATCTTTGTTCGGAGAGGTTTTCCCTTCAGGTAATCTTTCGCTAAACTATTTTTGACTCCAATCCTATATACATTAACATTAGCTCCACTGGACCTAATGGGATTTACCTCAAAGTAGACATGCAAAGAACTACACTGCTGCTTTCCCGTAAAGAACATGCTTAGATATGTAGACATTATTTTATGAAGTGCAACTCTCTCCCCCGGGCTGTGGTGGAGGCTCCTTCTTTGGAGGCTTTTAAGCAGAGGCTGGATGACCATCTGTTGGGGGTGCTTTGAATGCGATTTCCTGCTTCTTAGCGGGGGGTTGGACTGGATGGGCCATGAGGTTTCTTCCAACTCTACTATTCTATGATTCTATGATTCTATGTATTTAACTCTTTTTATAAAATTCATGGAGAAAGGGAATAAATCTATATTGTTTGCTTTGTTCAACTGATTGAAGAAACATGCTGTATAAACAGTTTCATTGATGTAATATTAAACATGTTGTACAAGTCCTCAGCTGGTATAAATGTCCACGTCTATTGTAAATCAATTTCCCTTCAAGCTGAAGAATTGGACCAAAGTTTCTAGTTCATTTGATAGTTTAGTTGAAGTTCACAGGGGGAAAAAGGAACTTTGCTGTTCATTTAGTGGCTTTTGTTCATTTTAGAGAGAATTATTTTAAATAAAGAAATGGCAACTGGACTTGCTTATGTTGTAAGTAATTGCAGAGCCACAATTTATGTCTTCACTTCAGAGTTGGAATGGTTGAAGCTGAAATGAGTAAAAATAATACAAAACACAACAGAATCTATTCAGGGTCTCTTTTCTTATATCTAAACACACATACACACATTAGCTCTCGGTGAGCTCATAGTCTGATTCACAGAGTAGTAGGTTCAAATACAATAGCAAAGAAATGCAATACAGCTGTATGTCAGAATGGGAAACAAAAAGAAAACTTGTTCATGCCAGAGATCAATAATTCTTCCTCTCTTCTTTGCTTATAGAAAACCTTTAAGATTTGTGAGGCTGAATAGCATGTGAAATTGCTCTGAGGTAGACAGTGTGCTCATCTGTGCCACAGTTAAGTTCATAGGTGTCTCAGTGTTATTTCTGGCACTGAAATGCCAGAATATCTGTTTAACTGGGATTACTCAAATTCTGTGCTTACTTATCCAGACTATTCTCACCCTGTTTCCAAAGTCAGTTTCTCCAATAACTAGCTTACTGCCTCTGTGGCATCATAATAGCTTTCCCATGAGACATCACAGAGAGATACTCTTAGAATTGGTCTATATTGACCGATAAATCGGGGCCGATCTGGAATCCTGATGCCATGGTGACTCAATTGGGATTCTCTGACCTGCCTTGGAAGCAGCAGGGAGTCCACACTGTCAGTTGGGCAGCCACCCTATGGGACAGCTGCTCCCTGTGTCATGTTTGTCACCAGCTGTGACAGCCCCACCTACCTTCTTGTGAGCACTCTTACTGATGTCAGTTGCTAAGGGGGAAAACCCCTACTCTTCCCTCACACCCCACTCAATGAGTAGGTACTGGCTGTCTGCAGACAGAGCATTCACAAGAAGGTAAGTGGGGTGTTGTGGCGGGTGATCACTGCAACACAGATACAAGGAGTGATAGGGGACTACCATGTCATATACCCGGGCCACCTGAGCCCCTAACTCAGAGGAGAACCAAAATAATGGCATAAGATTCACATTTCATCCCAGGTTAACTTAACCAGGGGCAAAACTACATTAAGATGACCTTGCTCCAGGTTATGCTGGATCAGCTCTGTGCAGCATTTAGTGAAATCAAGCTGCATTAATTCAACAGTGTAGATTCACCCTATGTTCTTCAGTGCCAAAACCTGAGATTAATGGTACATACACTGTTGTCCCCAAAATAAGACAGTGTCTGATATTAATATTTGCTCCCAAAAATGTGCTAGGTCTTATTTTCAGGGAATATCTTATTTTTTTCATGAAGAATAATTCACATTTATTAGTGAATAAAAAAATGAACATTTATTATATACTGTACAGGGGAAGCTTTTCCTCCCAGTGATAAGTGTTTTCTTGATTCTGGCCAGGCTTTGCCCTTCACCTTGGGAAGCCTCTGCCTGTGATGAAGGCCCTCCTTTGGGGTCAGGGGCTTCCTATCTTTTGGACCAGCTTTTCTTGTGGTGCCTGGGATCCGGATCGGGCCATCAATTAATTTCTTCCTATTGAAAGAAAGGGCTCCCTGCCCATCGAGGGGCATGCATTATCTTGAGAAGGGGCCAAAGGGGTTGCTGCCCAGCTCTGGGGCCACAAGCGCCACCCAAAAAAAGAGGCAGGTACCAAGGTGGGAGGCCTTTGCTTGTCTATTCTGAGGAGGGCCGCCAAAGGGGTGAAAAAGGAGGCCAAGAGCAGCAGCAGCATTAGAAGCCTCCACGGGTCTCCTACCTCTGGAGCCATGGCGACTTTGGAGAACTTTTCAGTGAGTCTCCACTGCTGCTGTCCCTCTCGCCTGGTCTAACTGGCAAGTGTGGAAGCCTCCTGTTGCAAAGAGAGGGGAGACAAGGAGGAGGAGCCCAGAGCTTGGCTTCTTCTCATAGGCAAGCGCTGACCTTCCCTATCACTGCCCAAAAGTAGGCTCTCGGAAGCAGTGGCAGTTTGAAGAGGAGGAGCAGGGAGCCACTGCCACTGAGGAAACCTGAGGAAGGAAGGGAAAGGGGTGTGCCTTTCCCTCCTTCTCTTTCGTGCCTCCTTCCTCGGTGGTGGCAGCTTCCTCCTTCTAGGTCTTACTTTCAGGGGATGTCTTATATTTGGCAATTTCCCTAAACCTCTACTAGGTATTATTTTCAGGGGATGTCTAATTTTCGAGGAAACACAGTAGGAGGCATCTACACTGTCAAATTAATTCAGTTTGATGCTACTTTAACTTCTAGGGTTCAATGCTATTCAATTCTTATTCCATTTCTGCCAAAGAGGGCTAGTGCCTCATCAGACAACAGTGGCCAGGATCTCATAACATGGAGCCATGGCAATTAAAGTTGTATCAAACTGCATTCATTCAACTGTGTAGACGGACCCATTTTCATGCCCCCCTCAAAGGGCAGCTGTTAAGCTGGCACCTTATGGGTGAAATATTTGTATAACCATCAGGATTAGAATGCATAGATAAAGTATGAAGCTGTTTTTTTCAGATAAACACTTACCAATCTGGCATCTCAAACATTGCTATAAACTATTATTCCCCACCTTCCATTAATTTATGTTCACTAAAGCTTCTTTAGTACACTTATGGAATTATTGTTGCTGGTTATCAGGGATACTCCAAACACTTTGAACAGTATTTCCAGTCATTTCCACATTTTTTATTTGATCTGCCAAACTATTCCGTAAGGAAGACCACACACAAAACCAGCTCTCCCTGTATAATGTCTTGAGCTGAGGGGGAGCAGTTGGGTGAATTTTGATTTACTGATGGTACTTAAAAAAAAGGAGGCCACCACCTAAGAAATGGATGACAGCATTTGAAAGCGGTTTCAGCATTTTAAAAGCAATTACAGAGGTAGATTTATGTTTTAAAGCTGTTCTGGATATTTGCTAAAAAGCGGTGGGTTTAATCACCCAAAGGAGGAAAACAGCTACTTTAATATCCAGCAAAAACAGGACATTCCAAATACTTTCTTGGTGATTTTGTGTTGTGTTTGTGTGTGTGCGTGCTTACAAAAAAGAAAGAATGCAAACAGTGAACCAATCTACAATACAGAACTTTCTGAACAAAAAAACCCCACCAGAGCACAGTGTATGTGAGAATTCCTTAAGAAATACTGGGGGGATGGCAAAGCAGTAATGCATTCTTCACTCCAATGGAAATTAATGGACCATGCATTCTTCATTCACAGTCTATTTGAGGCTGTAACTGGGGACACCACATCTGGCACAACTACTTTGAGGCATGTTATTCCACTTATAAGATCATCTGGACCTTAGCAAACAGATCTCTAAAAAATAAGCAGTACTGTACAAGACCTGATGTTAGCCTTGTTGAAAGATGCTGATGAGTTGCAGAGTCTAAGAAATTCAGGACCTCCTTTTTAGAAACAACCCATATGTACAGTGAGTGCCCCTGCTCTTTATTACAGCCAATTACCTACTCCTGCAATTTGTAAATTGTGCTTCCTTCCTTAAGTGCTAGCCCAGAAGGACACAATAGATGCATAGTTCTTGTGGGATGCTGAAACAGACCAGGATGTGCTACAGAAAGCAGAGTTAGTTGAAGACTCCAGAGGTAGGAATAATGGCCTTCTCCATACATTGTTGGGCTGCAATTTCCAGAAGTACTTACCAGCATATGAGGAATGTTGGGAGTTGCAGTCTAACAACATTTAGAAGCCTGTATGATGCTTACCATTGGAGTAAGTCATGAAAAGGGATATCTTACCACACTAATCTTGGAAACCAGCTTTGGATGCTGGGTATGTGGATACAGAAGGCAGACTGTATAACATCATACCTCTGCTCTGCTTCCCTGACACATAGAGTTCTGAGAATGTAACAGTTACCCATCCTTGGTTGCTTTTAAAAGAAAGTTCATTGGGAGGAAAATATTATTTCAATTTTTTTGGGAAAAGGCATGTTTAATTTTATTTTAGTGTTTACATGTCTTAGATTTTAAATTATACATTGTATTATTTTTAGTTTTGTTAGCCGCTTTGAGTCTCTTTCAAGGGACATAGTAATAATAATAATAATAATAATAATAATAATAATAATAATAATAATAATAATCCATTGGCACTTATGGCTCAAGTACCACCTCCCAGCAGCAAAGAACTGGTGGGATCACAAACCTGCAAAAGTACTGGAAAATGAGCACGCAAAGATACTGTGGGACTTCCGAATCCAGACTGACAAAGTTCTGGAACACAACACACCAGACATCACAGTTGTGGAAAAGAAAAAGGTTTGGATCATTGATGTCGCCATCCCAGGTGACAGTCGCATTGACGAAAAACAACAGGAAAAACTCAGCCGCTATCAGGACCTCAAGACTGAACTTCAAAGACTCTGGCAGAAACCAGTGCAGGTGGTCCCGGTGGTGATGGGCACATTGGGTGCCGTGCCAAAAGATCTCAGCCGGCATTTGGAAACAATAGACATTGACAAAATCATGGTCTGCCAACTGCAAAAGGCCACCCTACTGGGATCTGCACGCATCATCCGAAAATACATCACACAGTCCTAGACACTTGGGAAGTGTTCGACTTGTGATTTTGTGATGCGAAATCCAGCATATCTATCTTGTTTGCTGTGTCATAATAAAATAATAATAATAATAATAATAATAATAATAATAATAATAATAATTCTCAAATATTGGAAAATCCTGATAAATAGACGCCAAGAGTGATAAGGTTTTTTTGCAGCTTGAAATTTATTATGTACAAAATTCTCACTTTTTTAGTGCTGAAATACTTTCTGTGCTAAAGTGCTGCTTTCTGCATGCGCGCGCACACACACACACACGAAACATGTGTGCGCATAGTGGTAAGTATCGAATTATAGCATTTTTTGAATAAGAAACAGATACTTTGTGTAAAATAATATTTCTGTACTGTTGTTGTTTATTCGTTCAGTCGCTTCCGACTCTTCGTGACCTCATGGACCAGCCCATGCCAGAGCTTCCTGTTGGCCGTCGCCACCCCCAGTTCCTTCAAGGTCAAACCAGTCACTTCAAGGATACCATCCATCCATCTTGCCCTTGGTCAGCCTCTCTTCTTTTTTCTTTCCGTTGTCCCCAGCATCATTATCTTCTTCAAGCTTTCCTGTCTTCTCATTATGTGGTCAAAGTACTTCAGCTTTGCCTCTAATATCATTCCCTCCAGTGAGCAGTCGGGCATTATTTCCTGGAGGATGGACTGGTTGGATATTCTTGTGGTCTAAGGCACTCTCATAATTTTCTTCCAACATCACAGTTCAAATGCATCTATCTTCCTTTGCTCAGTCTTCCTCATGATCCAGCTCACGCATCCATAGGTTACTACCGGGAATGCCATTGCTTTAACTATGCAGACCTTTGTTTCCAGTGTGAGATCTCTACTTTTCACTATTTTATCGAGGTTGGTCATTGCTCTCCTTCCAAGAAGTGAACATATCTCTGATTTCCTGGCTGCATAGAATGAGTAATTTTCTTCACAGAAAATGCTGCTTCTTTCACAGAACAATGATATTTTCTATGTCAAAAAGTAAACGTGAATTTTTTGCAAAATAAGTCCAGAGCTCCCAATCAGCTCTGAAAACGGCATCGTCTTGGAAGTTTTTATCACAGGAGGAAGAAAAGTGCTACAATTTCTGTTGGTTCCTTTGAGAATGAAATAATGAAAGAAATACATCCCTCCTACAGATTTATTGGTTTATTTATTTATTTTTAAATGTATGTCTATTTACAAATATACATGAAATTTGGTAGAAAACATATCCACCCACCCACTGCTGGATGATGGTGCTGTTATAAAATATCCCTAATGTCCTATATGGTACCCATGATTATAAAAATATTTAAAGCCAGTGAAAAGATATATGGTTGGCTAGAAATCTATTTTGATTTATGCCATGCAGTGCTATGAATGCAGATTTGAAAACAAGGTTTTTGGCTGACAACGGCATTGCAGGAGCTGTCTTCCTGCCATATATTACCATGATGACCCCTAGAAATTATCTGAATTTAATACAAGGTTGCAATATAACATTTCTTAACAAATAGCAACAACAACCATCCTCTACATAAGCAGGAGACAACATAAATAGTCACATTACTATTTATGTGCCATCAAATCATATTAGTGATGATTTGACCACATAAATAGCAAAATGACTTTTCTGAAAAATGGAAATAAAAGAAAAATGATCCATGTAGGACTATATATTAAGTAATAACAACAAATAGGCAAAAATATTATGGCTTTAAGGCAGAAAGGGGAAGGTGAAATTTCCTTGGAAGTATCTGCATTTTCTTTATTTAAATACCTTTTTTTGAAGACATAGGTTCTCATGGATAAGCAAAGGATGTTATACATCACAATCTTTTTACAGATCTATATATTTGATTTATGAACAGGAACTTATGCCCACAATTTGTGTCACCTAAACAGTGACTTCCATGTTGCTATAGATTTGGACTATATTCTAATTCACAAATAACTGAGTTCAGTAGGTCTGTGAATCAGTGAACTCAAAGCTAGAAAGGCTGAAGAAGTGTTGCGTTCTTTGGATATGTATATAATGAACATAAAAACAAAAAAAATGATGTATAGTATTATGATCTTACTTGGAATTAGAATGGGAATATATGCAATCACCCACTCTTGGCTAGAACATATAGAAACTGGTGAATGTAAAAATCCTAGTTTTGTTGTAATTTTAATGACTTTTCTTAACCAGTGATTTGCTTGATGTTGTTATTCTCTTTGGTCTTGGCATGATAACTGCATTTCAATTTATTTTTAAGATTGTGTGTTTGGAAACAAATACTACAAATTAATGGCTATATAAAAGAAATGATTTTAAAACAAAACATTCCCAGACCTGACCTCTGTGTACTTCCTGCTTTGTTCTGTAGCTGTTATTTAGTTGTCCCCTCCAACACACAATGGCTTCACTCTCTGTCTCTGAGTTCGCCTTCTTACCTGCTGCTTCAGTTTTCCTACTTAGTTCTGAATACAACAATACAGACCGGATAGTCATAGAATCACAGCATTGGAAAGAGCCACAATGGTCATCTAGTCCAATCCCCTTTCATGAAGGAACACCTAAAGCACTCAAGAATGATATATCTATCCATCTTCTGTTTAAAGACCTCAAATGAGGAATAATCTATTACCTGATATTACTATTACTGTTACTACAGGCTATCACTTATGGACAAGCATGATTATCTGTCAAGCATAGAGTCTTGGCAGTGGATCTTTAAGTGACTGTGGAGACCTATTCTAGATCCACATGGTCTTTCACAATGAGGATATAAATTTCCAAATGGAAGGTGATCCCAACTAGGGTTTGCTTGACACACCTTCCTCTGGGCACATTTCTCCTGTTCATCCTCCGTTCAGCCTCTTCGAAATCTATAGCACTGTTGGTAACAGCTGACCTCCAGTTAGAATGCTTGAGGGCTTGAGATTCCCAGTTCTTGGTGCTTATTCCACATTTCTTTAGGTTAACTTTAAGATCATCTTTAAGTCTCTTATGCTGTCCACCGACATTCTGTTTTCCATTCTTGAGCTGGGAGTAAAAAACTTTTTTTGGAAGATGGTGATTGAGCAATGAGCATTCAGACGATGTGGCCAGTCCAGCAAAGTTGATGGTGGAGGGTCATCACTTCAGTGCTAGTGGTTTTTGCTTCTTCGAGAATGCTGATGTTTGTCTGCTTGTCTTCTCAAGAGATTTGCAGGATTTTTAAAAGCAACATTTCAGAAGTTGAGAGTGAGATTTGTGGATTCTCCATATTTTGCTGGTGTACAATAGAGTTAAGGACAATAGCTTTATAAAATAGCATTTTGGTATCTTACGAATGTCCCAGTCCTAGACACCAAATGTTCATTCAAACAGAATGCTGCACTCACAGAGCTCAGATAGTGTTGTATTTTAATGTCAATTTTTGTGAAGAGGTGGCTGCTTAGGTAGCAGAAATGGGCAATATTTTCTAGTGTCATACCATTAAGCTTTACTTCTAGCATTGCAGAAAGATTTGTTGATTCCTGCTAATAGAGGACATTGGTTTTCTCAATGTTCAGTGAAAAAAAAAAAAAGAACGACCCAAACAATTACCGTCCGGTCAGCCTCACGTCGATACCAGGCAAGATTCTGGAAAAGATCATTAAGGAAGTGGTCTGCAAACACTTAGAAACAGATGCAGTCATTGCTAATAGTCAACACGGATTTACCAAAAACAAGTCATGCCAGACTAATCTGATCTCTTTTTTCGACAGAGTTACGAGTTGGGTCGATACAGGGAATGCCGTGGATGTAGCGTACCTGGATTTCAGTAAGGCCTTCGACAAAGTCCCCCACAACCTTCTGGCAAACAAACTAGTAAAATGTGGGCTAGACAAAACTACAGTTAGGTGGATCTGTAATTGGCTAAGCGAACGAACCCAAAGGGTGCTCACCAATGCGTCGTCCTCATCTTGGAAAAAAGTCACGAGTGGAGTGCCGCAGGGCTCCGTCCTGGGCCCAGTTCTGTTCAACATCTTTATCAATGACTTAGGCGAAGGGTTAGAAGGCACGATCATCAAGTTTGCAGATGACACCAAACTGGGAGGGATAGCCAACACTCCAGAAGACAGAAGCAGAATTCAAAACGATCTTGACAGACTAGAGAGATGGGCCGAAACTAACAAAATGAAGTTCAACAGGGACAAATGCAGGATACTTCACTTCGGCAGAAAAAATGGAATGCAAAGATACAGAATGGGGGACACCTGGCTAGACAGCAGTACATGTGAAAAAGATCTTGGAGTCCTTGTGGACAACAAGTTAAACATGAGCCAGCAATGTGATGCGGCTGCTAAGAAAGCCAACGGGATTCTGGCCTGCATCAATAGGGGAATAGCGTCTAGATCCAGGGAAGTCATGCTCCCCCTCTATTCTGCCTTGGTCAGACCACACCTGGAATACTGTGTCCAATTCTGGGCACCACAATTGAAGGGAGATGTTGACAAGCTGGAAAGCGTCCAGAGGAGGGCAACTAAAATGATCAAAGGTCTGGAGAACAAGCCCTATGAGGAGAGGCTTAAAGAACTGGGCATGTTTAGCCTGCAGAAGAGAAGGCTGAGAGGAGACATGATTGCCATGTACAAATATGTGAGGGGAAGTCATAGGAGGAGGGAGCAAGCTTGTTTTCTGCTGCCCTGCAGACTAGGACACGGAACAATGGCTTCAAACTACAGGAAAGGAGATTCCACCTGAACATTAGGAAGAACTTCCTCACAGTGAGGGCTGTTCGGCAGTGGAACTCTCTCCCCCGGACTGTGGTGGAGGCTCCTTCTTTAGAGGCTTTTAAACAGAGGCTGGATGGTCATCTGTTGGGGGTGCTTTGAATGTGATTTCCTGCTTCTTGGCAGGGGGTTGGACTGGATGGCCCATGAGGTCTCTTCCAACTCTACTATTCTATGATTCTATGATTCTAGGCCAAGCTTTTCATATGCTTCTGTGAAAGTGTTTAAAGTGGCTTGTAGGTCTTCTGAATGAGCAAGACTATGGCATATTGGAATGCTCTTGCCAATGCATTGCAATGGATCTTTTGTCATTTAGAAGTCTGGTTCCACCTGAGGAGCATAGAAGGTGCATGCCATGATTTGTTGGGCCATAAATGACATTTGTGGCTTTAAAGGATCCCTGTGTGTCATGGACATTTGCAAAGTGTTGGATTTCTTGAGCTTTATTTCCCCACCAGATGTTCTTAAGTTCTCTGGCCCTTCTTTGAACCTCAGCTTTTGCACTGGCATAGATTCTTTTTCTTAATAGCACAGTTGATGCCTGTTTACCATATTTGGAAGGTTTTCCTTTTCTTATCAATTATATGTTGGATCTTGTTATCATTCTTATCAAACCAGTCTTGATGTTTTAAAATTTGGTATCCAATGTTTTGTTCACAGGCTGTAATGATAGAAATCGTCGGTTTATTACAATGTTCCTCAACATTTTCAGGATGATCCTTAAGTGTTGTTTGGAGAAGTCCTGGTTTAGAGGCTTCTTGAAGGGCTTGAGTGCTCATTTTACACCTTACCTTTCTTCCTTGGAATCTACGTTTTCCGATTGAATTAATCAGTGATCTGTCCAGCAGTCATGAGTATAATTGTATGGTCTAAGAGGTGCCAATGTTTTTACTGGGGGTGCTTCCATGATGCCTTAAACTTATTTTTCTGGTGATGACAAAGTTGTGTTACACATATTTGGTGAGAAGTTGCTTTTTCCAACCCCTTCTGTCCCTGGCCACAAGTTGAAATCTCATCCAATTCTTGTGTTAAAATCACCCAGGAGGATAATTTTGTTCTCCTTAGATATCTCAGATAGGGTGGTATCCAACTGACAGTATAATCTTTCCTTGATGTCTTCATCAGTATCTAGTGTTGATGCATAGGCATTTATGATAGTTGCCTGATGGCTTTTGGCAGGATTAATTTGGAGTGATGAGAGTTGTTTGTTAATGCCGATGGGTGCTTCAGACAGATGCTTCACCAGGTTGTTTCTGATAGCAAAGCAGACTCTATGCATTTGATGGTCATGTTCAGGGAGTCCCTTCCAAAAGAAGGTGCCTCCTTTTTCTTCCTATATTGATGTTAAAACACATCAGCTCCATCACAATAATAGCAGTCCTGTTTCGGGGAGTTTATTGTTTGTGTTATCCAACAATGTCAATAATATGTTCCATTTTCCAAAATTCATTTGTCTTTTTTGACTGCAAGGTGGTGATCCCTCTGGTTGCAGCAGTCCAGTCACAGATAAATAAGAGAGGTAGGCTAGGTTTAAGGCACTTTATCTAGCACCCTCCCCATATATGGTGAGCAGAGTGAGCTGCTCAGACATGGATGGATACCGTTACAAATTGCTCAATCTTGAATTAGAATGACTGAATCTACATCCACTACCCATGTGCCGGGGCTTCCCAATTTCATAGCCCTGCCCCCATTGCCACTTACTAATCACCATGGGACTTTTGTTGGTTGTGGTTTGTCTTGGAAGATGACTATGCATGAATTTGTTTTATGTGTGGAGATCGCTACACAGTGACCAACACACAGTCTTCACAGTGAGAGGTTTTGATCCAGTGGTGATACTTTCTATTCTACTGCTGGAAAGCTTCTACTGACAGGAAGTTCTACGTAATGTTTAGATGGGAATCTCTCATTTTTTAGTAGTTTTAAAACATTGATCTGTGTCCAGGGCTTTTTAGCAGCAGCAATCCAGCTTGCTCTATCTTCTACATGTCATCCCTTCAGGTATTTAAGGATTTATATTGTGTCATCTCTAAATCCTCTCTTAGATTAAACATACCCAGGTTCCTAGACTGTTCCTCATAGGGTTTGATTTCCAGACCTTTAAGAATCTTTGTCACGCTCTTACTGATATGATCCAGCTTGTCAATAGCCTTCTAGAATGCAGTATTCCAGGTGAGGGCTGATCAAAGTAGAAGAGACTTGTTTCATTACTGTCCTAGATCTGGACATAATCTTCTTGTTATGTAGCTCCACATAGATAAGTAAAAATGTCATCACAATCATCACCATAATTACTATTATTTACATAATTTACTATCATCATCATCATCATCATTATCGTTATCATCATCTTTCAAAACTGGGACTGAAATGAAATGGAAATCTGTACAGGAAGAGGTTGATGTTACAAAATGGTACTTGGGATCCAAAGCTATGAAGATACAGTCCAGTACCCATTTAACCTAGAAATTCCCATAGCACTTAGTGTGACATCTCTCTGATTAGACAAACAGTGTATACCATCATGAGTGAAATTTGTTTATACAGCACCAAACCTTCTGAATAAAATCAGATTTATTACTAACATACACCAGAAAAACACTGTCATACGCCTAGTTTTGGTTTTTGTTGAGGGAAGAATTCACTACCATCCCTGTGCAATCATTCCATGTCCCTGAAAATCCATTTGTTTTATTCTGCCCTCACATTTAGTGTCCATTTAGTGACTTAAGGATTATGAGTGCTGCTTGGATCAGCATAGAAGCTTCCAGTCATGTTCATATGGTCAGATGCAGGCATCTTCTGGGATCTCTGGAAGTCCCACGGGATTAAGTTGTACTTGCAGCTATAAACATCTCTATAATCTCTTGGCAACTTAACAGCCATGGCAGTGGACTGTAAATATTGTTTTGCCTATCAACTAGAAAACAAGCAACAACTGCTGAAATCTCATCTTCTACACAATCATTAAAGGCACAGGAGCACACTCCATTTTTTTTACTCTGGCTATCCTAGACATAAATATTTGCTTGTGAAGTTACACATTGAAATCTAAATCCTTTTGTTAGTTCTTGTCAGTGTAGAATCATCAAATCAATAGGATTTACCGATATGTTGACTCACCATTCATCTATTTATTGAATTGGCCAGCTCTAGTTGGGACTAACCAAAAAGATACCAACCAGATTGTCTTATACAAGGTTTATGCTAGATGGTAACATCTGGAACTAATGTGTGTCTGGAGATTCCTAATGAGGGTAAATAGGGACTATTTTTATGCTAGGGCTTGTTAAAGAAACTCTAGGAAAATGAACAGAAAAATGCCATCATAATTTTCCCCTGTCATAAGAAGAAGGAAAGTCTCTCCATGCTTTGTAATTTTCTAATGGAACTTTCTTCATGAAAGTGAGAAATTTTAAGATTGTTCTAATCAGATTTTCACATGTTTTCCTTAGGTGATTGTTGATTCTAGGAAAGTGGAAAAATAAGTGTTTGTGTCTTGAAAAAGGATGGCTGGGATGGAAAGAATGCTATTTATTTGAATGATAATTACAATTTCTAATGCTATTAAATCTAGTTGTGAGATGCAATAACTTCAGTAGGGCAATAAGCTTTTAAACATTAATTAGATATTAAGGCACTTTTAATTCATAGTTGAGTAACTATAGGGATACAATTTGTTTTAAACAACTGGGGATTGTTTTCAGTTCTGTGGTCCCACCCATCACAAATGTCGTTAACAATATTCTACATCTTGATATTTTCTGTAAGATTTTTTCCAGATTTGACATACAGTCTGGTGACGTGTCACATCAAATGCAGACAATCATGAAATTTTTAGAGATATGTCAGTTCTGAGATTCTTCCTTTCTTGCTTTGATCCATCATGGCTCTTAAGGAAGGGAAAATAATCATCTAAGATGCATCTTTCTAATTTTGTCTGAATTTTTTCAAAGTATGAAACAAACTAATTTAAAAAAATTCAAAGCATTTTTGTCATCAATCAGAAAATCACACTGCTGCTAAAATTAACACCTTGTGAAACTTCAATTTTATGACTATTTTGTTTGTAATTTTCTTATGTAAAATAGAATGTAAGTTCACTGGTGGGTAAATGTAGAAAGTGGGGATGCTAAGTTTTTTGACTGGATTATTTAAATGTCTATTTAAATGTTTATTGATCCTATCGATTATTTTCCTATTCACTGCAACTCTTCAAAGTAATTGAAATAAAATGTACTGATACAAACTTCATTTGGCCCAGTTTCGTATTTTTGAAACTGATCCTAAAGTCTTTTTTTATTCTTTCATTTTTTTCCTGTATTTGTCTTCATTGTTTATGCTTGCTTTAATAATTTTATGAATTGTTTAATTGTAAATATCTTTGTTTTAACCACTGATTTTCATTTTGCAAGCCCATTTGGGGAAATTTGGTTGAATTAAGGTAAGATAATAATAAGGCTGTAATAAATAGATAAATAAATGTTGGAATGCATGCACAAACACATGCAGATATGCAATCTATAACAATAAAAACAAAAGCAGCATGAATAATCCCACTTCTTTTGTGTGTAAACTCCCTTCCCAATGCACATACTTTGTTCTGTTAAAAACATGCTGAGAATACAGTGAAGCTAATTCTTTTGCTGTTTTCTGCTGCATTTAAGCTATTCCTCTGAACACTAGAGTATCTGAGCAGGACGCTAACTAGGTGGCTGCTGGTTTGGAGAATGACAGGGCTTGGCAGCATGCATCTGTTAAGAAACTATATCACATCTGTGGGAGACAAGTGAGTGCAAACTGCCAGCCCCGGCTCAGGGCCATGGGTCAATCCATCAATGGGATAGCTACTGCTGAGAGGAATTTCTCTCAGGCAGGATGAACCTCTAGTGACTTTTTTCACGAGTCTAGACATCCCTCTCCCCCCACTCCCAGGGAGCTATCAGTCAACTTATGGTTGAACTCTGTTTCACCTTGTGACCCCGTCTTCAACTCAGGCATGCATTAAAGTGTGATCTGGGACTTTGTGGGGCCAAGTCTCTTCATCCACCTTGACTTCCTCATTTTCACCTGACCTTGAATACAGCATTCCTACGCCTATTGATATTGCTTTGTATTTGTAGATGATGATGATAATAATGATGATGATGCACTGTCCACTTTCTGATACATTGTAAAAATCATACCAAATGTTCATATTTGATATTCCAATGTGATGCCTACTGTCGATATACTGAGTACTTATAAATGCATTATTCACATAGTTTTCCTTGCAAAATGATTCATTTGTAGGTGATCTCTTCTTTCCCACATGCACAACTAGGATTATCCAGAAATTTCAAACTGGCACGTGTGCTAATTTTTAGATAATTGGAGATAGGAGAGTATTGGTCACATGAAGAAAGAAAACAGACTAATATGCTACATCCTGGCCATAGATGTGGTGAGTGAAACTAAGCCATTGAATCCCAAGCTTTGCTCCTTCAGATATTTTGTACTTTACCTCTGAACATTTCTGGCTATTGGCCATGCTCGCGTCTGGGAGTTGAAGTCCAAATCTGCTGGAGAATCCAGGTTTGGGAGCCACTATGTTAAGCTAAGAGGGAACAAGGGATTACATGATAGCTGGTAATATAACAGTTCCTGCTAATTAAAAACCTCATGAGCTTTGAACCTGTGAGCAATGGCTTCACTACATCACAGCTCACAAGTATAAATCTATTTTAAATGTTACTTACTTACTTACTTACTTACTTAGGCGATCCCTCGTAGTTCGAGGATGATGGCCCTCCATCTTCGCTATCTTGGGGATGGATCCGTAGATGGCTGAAGAGACCTATTCTTGATCTGCATGTTCTCCTGCAGTGAGGACATCGGTTTCCAGGTGGAAGGTGGTCTCGGTCAGGGTTGGCTTGACAGGCCTTCCTCTTGGCACGTTTCTCCCTTAAGCCCTCCATTCGTGCCTCTTCGAACTCCGCAGCACTACTGGTCACAGCTGACCTCCAATTAGAGCGCTCAAGGGTCAGGGCTTCCCAGTTCTCAGTGTCTATGCCACAGTTTTTGAGGTTGGCTTTAAGCTCATCTTTAAATCTCTTTTCCTGCCCACCAACATTACGTTTCTCGTTCTTGAGTTCGGAGTAGAGTAGCTGTTTTGGGAGATGGTGATCGGGCATTCGGACAACGTGGCCAGTCCAGCGAAGTTGATGGCGTAGGAGCATCACTTCAATGCTGGTGGTCTTTGCTTCTTCCAGCACTCTGGCATTTGTCCGCCTGTCTTCCCAAGAGATTTGCAGGATTTTTCTGAGGCAACGCTGATGGAAACACTCCAGGAGTTGGGTGTGATGTCTGTAGACTGTCCACGTTTCGCAGGTGTAGAGCATGCTTAAATGTTACATCCCAGTGCTAAAGAGCTGAAGTTACAATCCTAAAAAAGAACTAATTATATTTTACTTTGAAACTCTGGCATCACACATGACCACTCAACAATAATTGCCATTCCTCATATACTCATTGTTGCCATTCCTTGCATAACTGGTGAGAAAGGCCATCAGTGAGGCAGTTGCTTCTATAAAAGCTGATTCTAACTTGGAAAATAGCATTAGGCCAAAAATCAACAATTGCTTCAGCACCATTGGGCATATCTTGTATTTTTAGGTGTACAGTAAAGAGCAAGAAGAACTGTACATTTTGATTATGGTGATGATAGTGATAAGGATGATGACAGCAGCAGCAGTATCAAACAATACAAATAGAAATGCAATGACTTAACATTAACTGCTTGTGACCAAGGGCTTGGCAAATAAACTTGAACTCACCTCGAATCCACCTATGGCTGTCTCTGTGGTGCACGGAGACTTCCAGTGAATAATCAAGATTTTCTTGCCCTAGAATAATGAGGCAAAGTTGGGATACTCTGATGTTTGCAAGGAATTCCAGAGACTCCTGAGGCTTTGCAACAGTCTGGATAGGTCTGTTTTGGTCAGGTTCATTTTGGTTCAGACAAATACTTCTTACACCAACCTTTATCATGCTAATCAGCTAAGGGGAAGAAATGGCTCATCTCAATTTCACTCTCACAATTCCCTGCAAGCCACAGAGCTTGCTGCAAGCACCTGACTCTGGCTTTCATGTCTTCTGATGTCAGAATGGGGCACTAATGCAAACAGCAAGAAGAGAGTCAATCAACACCCTCTTTGTTGCTGGTCATGCAGGAGCCCCATTCTAACATCAGTAGATGTGACCATGATGGCCAGGTGCTGTGGACAGTGTGGAGTGATAGTAGTGACACAGTGATATCTCAGCAGAGTCAGTATGATGTTGGATTAGCTGGACACTAGCCCCACATTAAGTAGGTACATGCTGGATCCAGGACTGCTCTGGGCAGAGTAACCAGAGACAACCTGTCCAATGTAGATATAAATCAAGACATTCTCAGCATCCATTTCCACAATTTAGAGTATGATGAAGGAGGGAACCTGCTTGGGAACCTGATAGATATAAGGCTGGGGTTGATTTAGATAGATCAGCAGCATACACAGTGAAGATGTTAACTTCTGAAAACATCTGCCACAAACTCACTATCTACTTTTGAGCCCATGTATTGTTCCTCATTTCACAAATACTGATCATACACCTCTCACCACTGGCTTTATCCAAGAATACAGGTACCATATCTTAGTTATCCGGTCACTCAGTTTTCTACTCGTTAAAACATGATAGATATTTTTTTTAAACTGTAACTGTAACTAAACTTTTATTACGGTCAATGACCAGCTCGTTAACTGATTTCAAAACAGATATACAATCAATTTATATCACTGATTTTGTGAAAGAGGAAATTGGCACATTAAAACAAATTTGCATTAATATATGTAGCCCTTAACTGACTGAATTACAGCCTGAGTAATCTCTTTTGTAATCTCTAAAATGGAGCCCCCTAGTAGCGTAGTGGATTAAAGCCTTGTGACTTGAAGGTTGGGTTGCTGATTTGAAAGCTTCCAGGTTCGAATCCCACCCGGGGAGACCACGGATGAGCTCCCTCTATCAGCTCCAGCTTCATGCAGGGACATGAGAGAAGCCTCCCACAAGGATGGTAAAAACATCAAAACATCCGGGCATCCCCTGGGCAACGTCCTTGCAGACAGCCAATTCTCTCACACCAGAAGCAACTTGCAGTTTCTCAAGTCACTCCTGACACGAAAAAAATTATCTAAAATTCAATGGTGAACTAGCAACATGATGCTATGTGATGCTTCATCACTACTTGGGATATAGATCTGTCATTTATTTAATTTGTACCAGCTAGAATACATAATTCAAACTCATTTCTGCACTCTGTGAAAGAGTTCTTAAAGACTGCACCATGTTTGAGGACAATTCATGACTTATTCTGCTTCATGCAAGTTTGTGCACAGAATATACTATCTTACTCTGGAAAAACAAGTTTCATATGCAGAAAATTACTTTTTTCGGTATAAAACCCTATACGTTTGACCATGGGTGAATTTTGTGTGGAAAATGTCCCAAAGAGTGAAAAATCCCATTATATTGAAATTTTGGGATTTTGCACTGGGAGTTAGAGTGGAATCATAGTGTTATAATTGCGTTTTGTGAAAGGGCTTACAGTCAACATGATATTGAGCAACAAGGGGCTGATAATTCTACAAAGACTGATACAAATAGTTACAGCTATTAAGAAATTTGACCATTCTATCATATTCATAATGCCTGAATCCACATGTACAATATGCTATAAGTGCTGTGTGTTCATCCATACAGTGTATTGGAAAAGATGTATTCCTAAAAGAGCTTAAAATAATCCTTTGGAGGGAGGAAAAACATATTTATAATTGTGTTGACTGACAGGGTCTGAGCCCATTTCCATTTCCTGGTCCTTGTGGGAAAGTTAGATTAAAAGAAGGGAAATATTTTACATAAAAATGATTTTCACAGAGTAATGACAGAAATGATAATATGCAGGTCATGGAACATCAATTACACCAATGAAATAGCAGCTGAGGGGTTTCATAAACTCATCTTCTGTCTTCCTTCTGGACACACACACAGAGCTATCCCAAGAATCTCTTGGACTTCTATAAATAGACACTTAAATCTACATGTACACATTCATGCAGCATCTGAGTGATTTTTAAATTCCTATTTCAGCTTGACTACAAAACTCTCACCTGCTGTCGCTTGCCCTGCTATGTACGCCTGCTCTCTCAAACTGATGTTGCAACATATGAAGACAGACAAATAAAGCTGCTTGTGGAACAGAAGTGAAGCCTTGAGCATGGAAAGTGTGTGCTTGTATGAAAAAAGAAATCACAGCAACTCAGAAACACTGGGCACATCTTAACACATATCCCCTGAGTGCTGGAATTTGGAGAATAATATCCATGCTTAACTCCACAGGAGTAAATATGCATTGACCAAGTATTCTCATGAGTTGAGCCAGGATGGGTAGATATTTCACCCTGCCGGCAGAACACTTTACAGCATAACTTTGTAAAAGGGGCAAAAACCACCTGGTTTTAGCCTAAATTATTTTCCAAGTCAGGAGGTTTCTGACATCTGTAGGCTGTGCTTTAATATATCTTTTTAGTGTATATGATTTTATGTACCATTTGCCTTACTCTTATTTTGTTCTCCCCTTCCATCCCCTGCAGTGTTTTCTCATTGTCAGGAAAAATGAAGAAGGCATCTCAAACCTCAAAGACATGCCAAAATAAAGCACAGTATTTGTTGAGGACAGGAAGTATCTTTCTTTAGCAAGTGTGAATGGTCACTCACCTCACTATAGGGACTTCAAAAAGTCTTGCAATTGGATGCCACCAGTAATCTGAACCACCATGGACTTTGATGAAGAGAAAATGACTTTACAGATACAAGTGCAATGGAGGGTAAAGAATAACTGTGAACTAGAAACAGAAAATCTATCAGTGAACTCACACTCTCATGATCTAAAACAGGCCTCTGACTGTTCCTTGTGTGGCTCCCAAAGCTAGCAAAACTGAGAAATCTTAAGAGGTGCCAGGTGTGACTTCCTTTTCGGTGGCACAGTTAAAGAATGCCCTCCCCATAGAGGGGCCTACTGTGCAGCAAAGTGTTCTTTTGGGTACCAGGTGAAGACATTTTTATTTTTGAGGTTTTTAAAATTAGTTTTAGCCTGCTAAATCTGCTTCAGCTGATTTTTTATTTTCCCCTTCTTGAGGTTTATGCTGTGTTATCCTTTATTTTTATTGTTACAATTATTGAATTTTTACTTACTTTATTTTATGGTGCTAGTTGCCCTGAGAATTTTTTGTTATAGAGTAGCCTATAAATCCTGACAATAAAATATATAAATTTGCAAATGAACCAGTATATAATCCTAAAGAAATGCATCGACACCCCACTGCTGAGGCTGTAAAGTGTCAGTTGTTATGGTCTCCAATTGACTATCCTTACAAATGTTAAAGTGCAAGACAAACATAGAAATATCACTGCCTCCTCCTCCTCCAACTCTATCAAGACAGTACGGCAGCTTAGTCACAAACCTGAATCTTTTGACAGAAGCAATTAAGCAGCTTAATTAATGAATGAATAAAAATGATAATATTTACTGAACGGGAATATCCTGTTTTGCATTTCTATTCCAACTGTGTGCCTTTGGAACACCAGTGAATACTGTTTCACTTTGCTCTGTATTTCCTTACAATTGCTCTATAGGACTTTTAAGGATGCTTTTCGGGGGTAGAAATCATGCACCCTCTTTTAATGTTGTTGTATCCTGTATGGGTGTTCTTCCTAGGGACATCCATTATAGCCAGCCCATATCTAAAGGACTGTTTCCAGTGTTCATTTACAAGCTCCCTTTTTCTTCAAAGTGAGTGATTAATTCCTGATATAGAGGCTAATAAAACATGAATGCATTTTGCAATTAATGGGCTTTTGAATGACAAGCCCCCTAACCTATGCATGGCTAACATGTACATCAACAGATGCTCTTCTTTCCCCGTCATCCTCATTTGGCTGCTAATCTCAGCGATGCCCTCAATGAATTACTTTTTTCTCTTTTTTCTTTTTGTTAAAGGTTGCATATATATTTTCAATGAAACACATAATCCATCTAGGGTGCAAGTAAAGCCCTATACATAATTATTTCAGAATGACAGACAGTGAATTCCTTAGCTATTATTTTTGACAACCTTGTCATGGATGCCAAGCATATATTGTGGCTAGACCCTGAGAAACTTGGGAAAATCCACGTGGGGAGCAAGCTCCTTTTTTCTTTGTGGAAAAGTTCTTCGAATGACAGGCCAACGATCCTGGCTAAGCTTAATGAAAAGTCAATAGAAGAAAAACTGAAGCACTAGAAATTAATTATTGAGTTTGGGGCTCCTCAGCTCTTCTCTCTACTCCCAGTCACTCGTGGGATAAAATGTATTTAATGTAGCTTATTTGGGGGCCTTAAACTCTTTGATAGGTATTCTAAGTTTCTGTAGCCAAAAACATCAAATTATTGATTTGAGGATAATCAGTTGGGCTTTTTCAGAAGCATCTAAATGTTTAACCTAGGCTGTGTCTATGTTCACCCAATTTATTTGGGCTAAACTGCTTTGGAGCTGCCACAGTGCAGCCTAGGAGCACCCCAGAGTCCAAGTGGCTGGTTGGACTTAGGGTGCAGTGGAGTTACAGCTGCTCATTCACAGAGGTTTGCTGGTGATGTCACATTTCTTGGTCATGTGGCTGGGTGCTCTGGTGTGACAATGCCAGAAGTGACATAACTAGAAAGTGCTTGCAGTAGGCAATGCAGTGGTAGGATTGTTAGAGAGGTGGGAAATGGATCAAACCAAATTCAGCCAGATCCAGATGCCCACACTTCCAAAACTCTAGGATCACTCCAGAGCTTCCTAGAAGCTCCAAATTAAATCAGTGCCCTCTTCTCCAGGGATTAATTGACTAAGAAATTCAGAAATCAACACAATCTTTCCCCAAGCTTCATATTCAAAACGGTACAGATGGTAAAACCAGACATGGCTATACCTTGTCACAGTTCCTACCAAATGTTTAATCTACTTTTACTGCAAGAAGAAACTGAAGGCAATATGTTTGAGTACCGTATGATCCACATATTTATGAGGGATATATTCCTGAATTTAACATGGAAGCAGGAAAACATGGACAATAACGAACTACAGTGAAATTATTGACTTCTGTCAGAAGTTACCGTAGAGTTGTCCCATAGGACCTTTGCAGTTCCTAGAGAAGCATCCATCCCTTCTAGCAATTTTCTAAGCCCTTCAGTGTGACTTTATGGTAACATCTGGCAGAATGATGTCATACCTCTCATATGTAGTGGAGGATCCTTCTTTGTGGGTTTTGAAATAGAGACTGGATGGCCATCAGTCAGAGATACTTTGAATGAGCTTTTCTTGCATGGAAGGGGGTTGGACTAGATGGCTCGTTGTTTCTTCCAGCTCTATGATTCTATGATCTATATGTAACATGGGAGACATGGAAGCAGAAATCATGCCACAAAAGAAGTGGCCCTATATAAGGAAGTTTTGACTATCCCCCAAATTGTAGACATCATGTAATATTGCTGTGGTGCTTAAAACAAAATGCCCAAAGATATCAAGCTGTTTAGATTTGCTTTTTAAATAGCCCTATCACTGCCAGTTTCCATTATTCATATGGGTCTCAAACAAACTGAGTACAATTGCAAACAATTTAAATGTTGACTTTTAGATGTGGCACAAAGCAGAAGTCTTCAGAGCACCTGGAAAATCCCCTCCAATATGTTCCCAATACTCTCTCTTCTTCTCACTTCCTTCCTTCCCCTCCGAACAGGGAGGAAATGAGCCATTGAGGGGTTAAACATCTAGCTTTATGAGTTGGGACATTGCGAAATCTGTACTCATTAACTTTTCTGGGTGGCCATCAGGAATTTAATTAATATCCCTGACATGGACTGCTGTAAATGATATCTTGCTTTCCAGATGCCTATTGCTGAGGGAGACAGAGACTGTACTTGTGAAGAGTGACAGCTTTCAGGAGGACGACGGAGCTTTGTACTCTGTCTAGCACGAAGAAAGACAGCTCTAGTTGCCACCTTCTTCCTGTGGGAAAAAGTGAGGCAAGAAACATGCAGGCCTTTTCTCAGGTAGCCTCACTCCTGACAGTAACATCACGTCTGTTTCTGCCCTTGTCAACACATCTCACTGTCCACAATCACTCATCATCTCCAGACAGACAGGACTGGAAGAGATCATCAATTGCCAATGCAATTCAGCAGATACACTTCATAAATTTTAATTACATTCCCCACTGAAAATGAATGGTCAGAAAATATAAAACATCTGCCATCCAGATCATTTACATTTTTCGTACAATAAATCATCAGCAACATCCAAAACAATGGATTAAATCATGTGTAGTGTGGTAGGTCAAGAAAAAAGAAAAGGAGCTGAGCCATCACGCGGTGTACAGTATGAAGAAAAATACATATAAAAAATAGTTACCATTTGTACATGCACTCATAAATAAAAGATCCCTGGCCCCTGATAGACCATGTTAATGGATCTATTATACTGTGTCTATAACAAAATGAGAGCTTGTTTAAGTAAAAGAATATTTAGCTAATTATGATGGGAAACGGGAGCATTCATCATTTGATTGGCTGGTTTATATGGATTGCAGTGAACATAAAAAAGAAACAGCACAGTCTTTCTCTCTTTCTCTTTTTCCTCCCCCCCCAACTCTCTTTTTCAGCATCACTTTAAGAAAATTAAGACGAATCATGATTATGAATGCATGAATGACAATGTGATGTAACAGAAAAGTAAAACTACACATTGAGATTTATATTATTTTTTAAAAAAACATATTGAAGTCAAGGCCTTTTGACAGGCCTTTCAGCTGATTTCCCAATGACTATGTGTCCAAATGACATCTTGGTGTGTCCTCATTCAACCCACATTTTCAAAGATGTTTTTCAGCCTCTTGAACTGCAATTTGAACACACACTGAACATTCACAGGACCAACTCCACATTGGTGAATCTGCAGGCTTCAGCACATAAAATATGATAGTGTAAATTGGATCTCACGTGCTTAATGGCATGGTGAAAGATGAGACCTTGAATAGTCACAATTTGTAGAGTAGTGTATGGGTACAAAGATTGGGACAATATTCCCAGGCCCATAGAATTATGCTTGAATAGTACTGTAGGGAAAAGATGTAAGACTGTGGATTTATCACCCCCCTGTATTCAGTAGGGCTGAGATGCCTAATTAAAGATGATATTATCCATAAAAACTCATCAATCACATGATTTATTAGTTGTTTACCCTTTGAATATGGGGGGGGGGGGACAATAACTGAGGTCAGTTCAATATTTGATTAAGGTCCCGTCTACACTGCCATATAATGCAGTTTAACTGCATTCTGGAACTGCATTATATGGCAGTGTAGATGAGGCCTGAGAATGGCAATGCAACATGGGATGACCTTTGCTTCTGTGCTTACCAGATGTTGGTTAATATTCTGTCCATTTGCCAGGCAATAGTGAACTCAATCTGCCCTATGAAATCATTCAAAGATCTGATGACCATGATTATCATTGTCTCACAAGATCATCAGATTCCATCTAATAATCAACTTGATTTGTATACTGTATTATGTTTATGAGGAGACTCCAAGTCACATTTTTAGCTGCCAGAAGCCAGGATGTCTTGGGCAGTAGATGTTGAGGTATGTTGGGGGCTCAAGACACAAATGCTATCAGTTTGTTGGCTGTCCTGATCAAATTACAGAACTATACTCATGGCCCACTCAGCATGATGGGTGGAAGGAACCTTTGAAAATCTTTGAGATTGGGTCCTTGAGCATCCAAAAACCCTGAGGAAGTGAACCCTAGAAGGGTGAAGCTAAGCAAGTCTTGTACTTATATACAACGACATTTCCTCTATTTTTTTATGGCTAAATACTGTACAGGGAAGGGAAGGGAAAGGGTTGATGGCCCCATAGCTCTCTCCCTGCCCCCCCCCCCCAAAAGTTAGAAAAGTAGTGTTTTGGCCCCCGTCTGGCTTCAAAATGTGTAGTGGAACCAGCATTTTAAATGTCAATTCTTCTTGTATTTTCAACAGTCTGGAAGAGCCCAGAGAATTTTTCATAAGCAATCTTGGAAAACCTCAGATTAAAATGATTTTTTTTTTACAAAAAAAGAAACACATGAGATTGTGCCAAGCGTTATACATTTCTGAGGATAACATTCAGGCTACTTTACAAGAGTAAGAAGAAAAGTAAATTCAGAAAGAGAGGCAGGAAAAAATATGGTGTGGGAATCACATACATAGAACCTCAGCCAGCTTCCAAGTGAAGCATGATAAACAGGAAAGTATGAGCTCTGGAAGACAGGGGATAAGTTTCAGCAGCTGCCCTTCTTACTTTGCATGTCTTTATTATTGAGAACTACTTGTACACGTTGCATTAGAGGACAGAGCGTTTTTCTTGCCTGCACTCCTCCTCTTTCTCACAATGCATTACTTACTTTAGAAATTATTTCCTGTATCTTGCCATAATGGCCCATTTGGGAATGGAACCTTTCCTCTAACTTTCAGGCCACAGATTGTAACACTCAAAGAACAGGTTTTTGCAAATGAAATCCATCTGATTGTATCTATTCTCAGCTGCCTTGCCAATGTTTTACACTGCTTTTTTATTTTTTAAAAAATCTGTCAGCTGCAGATACATGTATTCTAGAGATGACTAAATAAATGGAGAAAATCGAGCATGGTTTTTGAAATGTTGGTATTAGGTTTGTGCAATCGGGTAAACCTTGACTCATTTCGTGTCCTTACATTCGGTGGGGGCCCTGATCAATTTTTTGGAAGCCTACCAAAATCAGGAGGGCAGATATCTATTTTTGCTCTGGGGTCCCAAAAGATTGGTTTTCTATCAGCCTATTATGGAGGAGGCTTCCTAAGCTCCCCTTCCCATCATAGGCATTTAAGTTGTTTTTACTCTAGAGAAGAGGTGCTCAGCTACAGGCAGGTGTGCTATTTAAGGAGCCTTCTTACCTGTTTCTCTACTCTAGAAAAGAGGTGCTCAGCTGCAGGCAGGCATGCCTGCTTTCTGGGCCTGCACACCACACACACACTCTCCAAGGCAAGGAGGCAAGTTCTGTTTCTTACTCTAGAGAAAAGGTGCTCAGCTGCAGGCATGAGTGTGCATCTTCTGGGCCTGCACGCCACACACACACACTCTTTTCAAAGCTAGGTGGCTGCTCGCAAAAAGGAGACAAGGAGCCGGGATTGGCTTCCACTTGCTTTCGTGTCAAGCTGATTTTTGTACTGGGAGGGGGCTTCCCGTTACGTGCTCCTGAGGTAACGAAAGAATGGCTGTAACAAAGGAAAATGGGATCCACACACAACTCTAGTTGGTATTACCCAAATTTTGATTTTGATGGGGAAAGGCTTAATTCGTAAAAAAAAAAAAACAAAACAACCATACATATTATTTATGTGCTTATGTATTTATATTAACATATCATAAATATATTATTATAAATGTATACATATATTCATTAGGAGGATCAACAAGCACAACTTCATAAGTTCACAAAACATTTCACCTTCTGCAGTCTTCAGTTGCTGAAGACAAAAGGAAGCAGCATTTAAGGTGGCAGAAAATTTCTTTACTAATTTATTTATTAAATTCTGTTTATTAAACTATTCTAATAAATATATATTTTGTGATTAATTGCATCCATCTGGGATTTAAAACAAATTTGTCAAAAAGGCTTTTGTTTTTAAATCATGCACACATGAAAATATGTATGTGCCACTCAACTGAAAATACTTTTTACATTGACTTAATCAGACAGATATTTTCATTTATTAATCAGAATTTTAAAGTGAGACTCTAAAGAAAAGAAACAAAAGATTTTTAAAGGGTAAGTGCATACTTTTAAACTTTGAGTAGAATGTAAAGGTAGTATATCAGCCAAAAATACATTTTCTTGAAGTGGTGTCTATAAAATACACGTCTATGTATAGTTTCTGACCATTGAATGATAGATCAAAGCTGAATGTTTTTCTTCAAACTTCATATATGATTTTTTATAACAGTATACACATACAGGATCCAACTATGCTGAGCTTCTGAAAGATTCCATATCATAAGAATATAATTTAGGGCATGTATATTTATCAATGCATGTTAGAGACTTTTCAAATAAGAATGAATATGCTGTATTATATATAAGTACTTAACAATAGTTTGGGCATTTCGGATTACACATTTTCAATTTAGACACACTTGCTGTGTTTTAAAATGACAATAAAATATAAGAAAAATGTAAGAAAGACAATGAGCTAAACCAAGTATTGTGCTGATTGAAAGACAGCATCACAATTACGTTTTAGTACTCTCTTGGGCCCCATTGTACCATCACCAACCTGTCTCTGGACTCTTATTTCCAACATCTAATACCAGTTTTGAGGGAGAATGGGGACTTCAGTACTGGAATAAGACTTCATCTTATTCCAGTGCTCTGCTGGTAGAAGATCACAATTGGATCCTGCCCAATATCATTTCAATGTCTCATTCATTAATATCAGGGATGGAGATTGTGTGCCTACTTAGCATTAGTACGTGCTGCTAGGTACTATCGTCCAGTAGCATTTGGAGGACTTCCCAATCTCCACTTATAACTCCCTACTCCTAAACACAAGCATTGAAGAAGGTTCTGTTTTAAGTAATTAAAGGAAATGTGATGATAACATCTGCCAGCATATTCAAGTTATATTTATTTGTTCTTTCTCCCCCATTTGTTTTGCTATTTTGATAGTTATTCTGTAACATCAATCTCTTCATTAATATTTCTGGTGTGTTAATATTTCAGCTGCTTTTCTTACTGCAGCAAATTTAGATTTCATAAACATGCTTCTCATTGATAGAACTGTAATTATCCAATCTACAGGCTTTACACATATTGCAGTTGATGAATCCAATATTCTAACATAAGACCTGGTGTCTCTTCTGGCAACTGCATTGCTCCAGTACTCTGAGTTTTTCAGTTTCAATGGATAAAATTAAATGTCCTAAAAGGGCTACTTAATCTACTGGAAAGGTGAATAGATTACTCAATAAGTCAAGAATAGTACTTGTTCGTAAATAAATAAACAAATCTCCTCATTGTTTTATCTACTATGAATCTCTGTCTTGTGTGTAGATTTTCTATGTGGTCATATTTACTAGCTCAGTGTTATGGCATGTAATGCTCTTATGAGTATTGTAAAAAGATTCTTGAAAGAACAATCTATGCATAAAGAATTTTTAAAAAAACAAAATCATAATAATTTTCTGGTATCTGATTCTTTTTTTGAGGATTCCATAGATTGAACCCATGATCTTTGGAACACAATGCATTTGCATCAGCTGTTGTGATAACTTTACTTTGTCAGAAGAGTTCTTTCCTTTGGATCAGTTAGCACACTTTAAAATACCGAGCAAAATTTTATTATTTAAAATAGGAAATTGTTAAAAAAAATACTCTTATGAAAATCATTTCCGCCTTTACAATGATTTCATGGATCAGAAAGATACATAAATAGTTTACAGCATCCACACGTCTTAGACTGTGTTTTCATAGGAACCTTATTAAAATATAGTATGCAATTCACTTTTTTAATGCAGCAATTAATCGTAGGGTTTTCTTGGCAAGATTTATTCCAATGAGGTTTGCCATTGCCTTTCTCTTAGTCTGGGAGAGTGTGACTCGCTCAAGGTCACCTAATGGATTTGCATGGCTAAACAGAAATTCCAGACCTTGTCAACAGGAATCCCAGCCAAACCACTGCTAGTCTCCCTATACAGGATACTTTTTGCTTCTTTTGTCCTCAGATTCTACTTGTGGAATTATTCCTATAATTCATAGAAATGTGTATTCTGTTCTTTAAAAGATATCAGATTGACCAGAAATGCCTGCAAACATTTGGGACTCATTTTAACTTACATTTTGCTTAAATAATAACAACAATAATTCAGACTGACAGAGTTTTTGAGTACAATACTCCTGACATCATGATCATGTTAAAACACAAAGTATGGATCGTTGATGTTGCAATCCCAGGTGACAGCAGAATCGACGAAAAGCAACTGGAAACCTTTACATGATACAAGGATTTAAAGATTGAACTGCAAAGACTCTGGCACAAGCCAGTAAAGGTGCTCCCAGTGGTGATTGGCACACTGGGTGCAGTGCCTAAAGACCTTGGCCAGCACTTGAAAACAATTGGCGCTGACAAAATCACCATCTGTTGGCAGCAAAAGGCCACCCTACTTGGCCCTGCACACATTATTTGCCAATACATCACATAGTCCTAGACACTTGGGAAGTGTCCGACGTGTAATCCAATACAACAGTCAGTATAGTGATCTTGTATGCTGTGTACTAATCTTGTGTATATAATAATAATAATAATAATAATAATAATAATAATAATAATACATTGAAGGAAAAGCTGATAAGGAGAAGACCTGGCTATGGCTCACGAATGGGACCCTGAAGAAGGAGACAGAAGGCCTGATCCTTGCAGCCCAGGAGCAAGCCATCAGAACAAACACAATTAAGGCCAAGATCGAAAAATCAGCTGATGACCCAAAATGCAGACTGTGTAAGGAAACTGACGAAACCATTGATCATATCCTCAGCTACTGTAAGAAAATAGCACAGACAGACTACAAACAGAGGCACAACTATGTGGCCCAAATGATTCATTGGAACTTATGCCTCAAGTACCACTTCCCAGCAGGAAAGAACTGGTGGGATCACAAACCTGCAAAAGTATTGGAAAATGAGCATGCAAAGATACTGTGGGACTTCCGAATCCAGACTGACAAAGTTCTGGAACACAACACACCAGACATCACAGTTGTGGAAAAGAAAAAGGTTTGGATCATTGATGATCCCAGGTGACAGTCGCATTGACGAAAAACAACAAGAAAAACTCAGCCACTATCAGGACCTCAAGATTGAACTTCAAAGACTCTGGCAGAAACCAGTGCAGGTGGTCCCGGTGGTGATGGGCACATTGAGTGCCGTGCCAAAAGATCTCAGCCAGAATTTGGAAACAATAGACATTGACAAAATTACGATCTGCCAACTGCAAAAGGCCACCCTGCTGGGATCTGCGCGCATCATCCGAAAATACATCACACAGTCCTAGACACTTGGGAAGTGTTCGACTTGTGATTTTGTGATATGAAATCCAGCATATCTATCTTGTTTGCTGTGTCATAAAATAATAATAATAATAATAATAATAATAATAATAATAATAATAATAATAATAATAATAATAATTCCTGCTTTATCTCTCTCAAGGAGACTCAAAGTGGCCCAAACATTCTATAAGAAGCCAAAATTTGAGAAGAATCAACAATTCCTGGTAAATTCAGGAGATCTCAGTTCACTTTGTTTTTATTTTTAAGTAAATAGCAGTGTAAACACCAGTAAAGCAGATTTCTTTGGTAGGTAGAGTTCACAGTTCCAAAAAAACCACTGTGAGCTGTGAATGCCAAAAGTCTCGAAGGACCCTTCTACACAAACTCATAGTGTAGGCCTGATCCGGCATCTCGAATACAAAATTGGGACTGCATGGAGTCCATGCAAGGATTCCCTCAGCTGCCTCAAAGGCTGAAGGCCCTGCCTCAGGCGCAGCGCAATTCCTGGGCACACCCGAGGCGGCGGCAGCGGGCAGTGGCAACCACTGGGTGGCTCACTGTAGAACCAGGAAGTATTTGGTATTCTTGCGAGAATATTTACCCAGCCGGTAAGTTTGGGAAGGGGGGGCGCAAGGGCGGGGGGCGCACAGCCCTAGGTTGGCTTACCACCTAGAAAAACCTAGGGCCGCTCCTGGGTGAGGGGGTCACTAATGTTCAGATGCATCAAACATGGTTTGGTGCCACTGGACAGCCACCCCAGGTGTCCCCCCCCTACCCCCATGTAGCCTACTTTGTTCCCAATCCCTTGCCTGAAGTCAGGCAGGGAACTGGTACACCAAGGGGGAAAGAAGAAAAGCCATATTCTTTCTTGCACCCTTTTCCCTCAGTGCAGTAGCGCTCTGTCTGATATTAAAGTAGATGCCATGTTGGGGCTGGGGATGAGTGGAACACAGGAAACTGCCGTTCTGTGTTACTAAGCTGTCTGAGCCCAGGAAACACAGAATGGCAGTCAAGACAGTGCATCTGGTTCCAGTTGCACTGTCTTGACTACACTGTTTTCAGAAAGACATGCAGGATGTTCTTTCTGGGGTGGGATTGGAGCAACAATACAAAAAAATATACAGTATGATTTCCACAAAAACCCCATGTGTTCCTGGAACTTGGTTTTTACTCACTTGAAAAACATATTTTTATACAAAAATATAAACAATTCTCTTTCCGAAAGCACATGGTATTATTCTACAAAAACCCACCTGTATTTCTATGAAGAAAGACTTTCTAAAATACTTTAGGATGTGCAAATACAAGACCAAAATCATGTGAAATTCTCACTTTTGTGCTATTTTTCTTGGCAACATTTTTTGGGCAAAAATGAACACCAATAAATATTCCTAGGAAAATTGAAACCCCTTTCTCTTCCTGCTTTAAATATAATTTAGAATGGGAAGCCCATTAAATAGAGGCAGTGATGGTAAATAAGTAATTAAGTTATCAATTAAATTAGAAATTTTGTAACAGAAAGAGGTAACTTAATTAAATTTATGTTTAATTTCATTGATTGACATGAGTCGGACTGTCAACATTAACTTAATGCTAAAGTTAAATTATTAATTAGGATGTTCATTAATTAAATGAAAGACTATGCTAAAGAGGCAAGGAATTTTAGAATTTCCGACTGGTTCTTTAGTAAATGCAAATGGAGATCTTTGTTTATATTTTTTCATAATTAAGAGTTTGATCGTTCAGATTATTCTAATGTTAAAAGATTTAAACTCAACAAGTGGTGAAGGCAGATTGGAAGGGAGCTGGTCTTCTTTGTGCCCTGGTGGTCCTACATCGGTCACTGCATATAAGTTCTTCAGTTATCACAGGAATGTTGACACTCTTATTCCTGGGCCATTTGTTGGCATCTGCGTTGGAATCTGTAAGTAAAAATAATGAGGAGGTTTATAGATGGAATTATAAAGAACGGTAAAAGAAGGAGGAACTTTATGCGGGTGGATGAGAAATAGCATTGTCAAAAATGTGTCCAGTTGCCCCTTTCAAAACTCAAAAAATAGGCAAACCAATTGCACTTTTCAGCTTCATTCTGCTACATTTAATCTTAAATGTAAACACATAAACAGGTTGACATCCTTTTGGTGACAAATGAAGCATGGATAAACACATACATGTATCTTTTGGGATAGATTGTAGAGGGCTATTCTCTATCCCTTTGTGCCCCATCCAGAATGTCTTCTGCCAGGCAAGTGTCAATCCCAGGAGGGACTACTGCTGCTTAATGATGAGGAGAGGAAGGAGTGAGGCAATTTAAAGGAGGAAGTGCTCTACCTGGGGCTGTCTTTGAGACTTGAGTTGGTCCCAAGAACAGCAGCCAGACTGCTAACTGGGGATGGCTACAGGGAGCATACAACTCCTCTGTTGCAACAGCTTCACTGGCTGCCAACATGTTTCCAAGCACAATTCACAGTGCAAGTTTTGACCTACAAAACTCTATGTGGCTTCAGTCCAGGTTATCTGAATGGTGGTATCTCTTTCTATGATCTACTGGAGAGGGCCTTCTCTTGGTACAACCACCTGCTCAAGTGTGCTTGGTGGGAACAGGGGGGAGGGCCTTTTCGGTGGTTGCTCCCAGACTGTGGAACTTCCTACCAAGAGAGACCAGGATGGCCCCATCCCGGCTGGCCTTCTTTTTATATCTACAAGCATTTGGGGAAGGGTAACCGGCACAGGCTCTGAGGTTCACCGGGGAGGCCCTCTTTTCGGTCCCACCACCTTCACAAGTACAATTGGTGGGGACGAGGGAGACGGCCTTCTTGGTGGTGGCCCCTCAGCTCTGGAACACTCCCTCTAGGGAAATTTGGCTAGCCCTCACCCTCCAATGTTTTTGGTCCAATCTAAAAACATGGCTCTTTAACCAAGCTTTTCAATAGATATAAGAAGGAGCCCCCGATGGTGTAGTGGGTTAAAGCCTTGTGACTTGAAGGTTGGGCTGCTGATCTGCAAGCTGCCAGGTTCAAATCCCACCCAGGGAGAGTGCAGATGAGCTCCCTCTATCAGCTCCAGCTCCATGCAGGGACATGAGAGAAGCCTCCCACAAGGATGGTAAAACATCAAAACATCCGGGCATTCCCTGGGCAACGTCCTCGCAGATGGCCAATTCTCTCACTCCAGAAGCGACTTGCAGTTTCTCAAGTCACTCCTGACACACACAAAATATATATATAAGAAGCCAAATGGTTTAAATTGTAGATCCAATGGCCTTTTCATTGAAAGCACTTTATATGACTGATTAGTTGCTAATCATTTTATATCCATAATTATCGTAACGTTTTATACATGTTTAGTTTAAGGTTGATTGATTTTATTGTGGTATTGTTTTATGTATTGATGATGTAAATTATGTTTTTTCTTTGGTGTTGATGTATCTGTATTACTTGCACTGTTTGTATTGTTACATTATGAGTGCTTTGCAAGCCACCTCGAGTCCCTTTTGGGAGATGATGGTGAGGTAGAAATAAAGTTAATTTATTTATTTAAGGGGCAGGCTTTGGGGAAGTTGGGTAATTGGGGGGAATACGAGTTTAAAAGGCCATTTTAATGTATGTAGGTAAAGGTAAAGGTTTCCTCTGACATTAAGTCCAGTCATGTCTGACTCTGGGGGTTGGTGCTCATCTCCATTTCTAAGCCGAAGAGCTGGCGTTGTCCGTAGACACCTCCAAGGTCATGTGGCCGGCATGACTGCATGGAGTGCCATTACCTTCCCGCCAGAGCAGTACCTATTGATCTGCTCACATTAGCATGTTTTCGAACTGCTAGGTTGGCAAAAGCTAGAGCTAACAGCGGGCGCTCACTCCGCTCCCAGGATTTGAACCTGGGACCTTTCGGTCTGCAAGTTCAGCAGCTCAGCGCTTTAACACCCTTTGCCACTGGGGCTCCTTTAATGTATGTACTGTATTTTAATTCTATTTTTTTACCACACTGTTATTTAATTGTTTTTTATTTAATTATACCTTTTAAACTTGTTTAGTGTAGAGTGTTAGCTACCTTGAGTCTTCATGGGGAGAAGGGCAAGGTATAAATAATGATACCACTACTACTACTACTACTACTACTACTACTACTACTAATAATAATAATAGTAATATGACATTTTCAAATTGAGGACTTTTTTTTACTTGAAGGGTGGCGCAGAGGGTTAAACCACTGAGTTGCTGAACTTGCTGACTGAAAGGTCGGTAGTTCAAATCCGGGGTGTGGGGTGAGCTTGCTCTGTTAGCCCCAGATTCTACCAACCTAGCAGTTCGAAAACATGTGAATAGATCGATAGGTACTGCTCCAGCGGGAAGGTAATCATGCTCCATGCAGTCATGCCAGCCACATGACCTAGGAGTGTCTACGGACAACGCTGGCTCTTTAGCTTAGAAATGGAGATGAGCAGCAACCCCCAGAGTCGGACATGACTAAACTTAATGTTAGGGGAAAACCTTTACCTACCTTTACCTTATTTGACTGTATGAGGACTGTATGAGGTCCTATTATAATGCATGATGGTCCAATTATAGTGTGATAACCATTAGGGCTGTGCGATCAATAAAAAATGTTTCAAAAGTCATTACAAAATTAGAGGGTGCTGGCATTTCATTTCTAAGGTGTTTCTAAAGAGTTGTTAGTGAAAATTTCGTTACCATAGTGAGAGTAACAAAATTTTGTTACTTTTCCGTTATAGTAATTGTATAAGTGGAGAAACTTCAGCGACTCTTTTCTCCCTCAGTTTTACAGCTATTAGGGCGAAACTTGCTACAATGGTAGAACACATTTATCACTGTTAGCTCATCATGTTTCAGAATGTTTCACTTATCCATGGAGTTTTGGGGAAAATTTTATAAACAACATTTTAAATAAACCATTACAAGAGCTATCTCCTTGAATTTTTTTTACACAATGACACAATATAACAGGGGATCATTCCCCCAACCAAAAGAACTTTCATTTAGGGATTTCTTCCCAGCCCAGCAGAGAGATTTACTTGCTAGAAATATCAATCAGTCTTCCTCTTTGCAGAATCAACAATTTATTGGAACTCTGGCTGGCTGCTGCTACGGAAGGACAAATCTCTCCCCTCTCCTGATTGTGGCTTTCTGATGCTGAGCAGAATTCTGGGAAATGTAGTCTAGGGCAGGGCCTTTTGAATTCTCTGGCATAGGGCTCCTTGGCTTCCCAAACTGCATTTCCTAGAATTCTGTGCTTTTTCAGTCTCTTTCCCAGCGAACTCTGCTTTCTCGCTGTTGCTTCCCTCTCCTATTTATTTATGAAACAGAAATGAATGTCATGTTTAGACTTGCATACTATTTCCATCATATTTCAGGTATTCTAAAATCCAGAAAAAAATCCAAAATACTTCTGGTCCCAAGCATTTTGGGAAAGGAATACTCAACGTGTACTCTATCAGTCTTAAAAGTAGCATTGTTGAGACGTGAATCTATTTAGTCTTGGTGTTATCAATGTGAAGAAGTTCAAATAAAAGCCAAAGCAGTACTTTCACTAAAGTCTGAAGAAGAACAATGGTTGCAATTTTAGATCAAAGTCTTGCTTCATAATACAATAAGTTTTGCAATATTCTAGAATCAGTATGCTTTCTGGCAGTAAAATTCAATACCTGACCAAAATAGGAGCTCTTAAAAAATCTGCACAAGCTGAATATAAATTAAGTAGTCCTATGAACTGCAATGCATTTTCATACCAGGCCATCTCTCTCTTCCCAGATGTGAACTCTAAAGATCAATCAGTAGCACACAAGGAACTGTGACCTTGTTCTCACTCGAAAGAACTCTTGTCTCACTACATAACATGACCTTTAGTGTGATCTTCATAATTAGGGCTTGTAGGTCTAGCAACAATGAGCCCTGGATGGTCCCAAGGTGCTAAAGGAAAGCTTAATTCCTCTTGCTCAGAGGCAGGAATCTCTTTTCTACCAATTACCCTTTTGACATTGCTGTTCAAGCTTCCTTTTATAAACACTGAACCCATAAACACTGCTCACTGCACAGTGGGGGGGGGGGGGGAAGAGGGATGGAAAGAGGAGGGTTAGGCTTAAGGGGAGATGGTAGGGGCAAATATTTACCACTCTTCTGGAAAAGTTTTGTAGTTTTGCATGTTATTGTCCTTAGAACAAGTCTCTTTCCTTTTTCTCCTTCGTCAATTTGGAAATTTTTAATACATTAGTCTTTGGTGTAGAACAGGTGTTACCAATCTTCCTTACAGGTGTTTGGGAATTCAATTCCCAGAAGCTCCATCCAGCTTGCCCAACTGTCAGGAATCCTAGGAACCAAAAGTGTAAAACACCTGGTGAACAAAGGTTTGGAAATCACTGGTATAAACTACAGTAGAGTCTCATTTATCCAACACTCACTTGTCCAACGTTCTGGATTATCCAACCCATTTTCTGCCGGCCCGTTTATGTTGGATAAGTGAGACTTTACTGTATTGTACATGATATGGAAATGTGAGTTTGGTGACATCTCCAGTTATATGATTTTGTGATTATATATTTAATTGCCAGTCCTCAGTTAATTCAGGTTACAGTCTTATGGCCATTTCGGTTGGATCTACAAAGACACAAAACCTGGGGCTGATCTGGCATGCTGAATGCTGGACTGGCTCCAGGTATGGTCCCCACATGATAAGGTAAGAATTTGTCAGATTTCCCCGGCAGTCACAGAGTGGAAGGGAGTCCCCACCAGAAGGAATGGTGCCAAACATAATTTGGTGCCTTTGGGAAGCCACCTAACTGTCCCTTTCACCTGTGTTATGGTGCTTTCCGACTATGAAATGGGTACTACCTGTTATCCATTGCATGCTTTGATGTTAGCCAAGATGATAGAAAGAGCGCACCCTGTCACCCTGGCCAATGTCATGGCAAGCAACAGAGAACAGGTACAACTCATGTCTGAGCCCAGGAAACATAGAATTGCAGATTACTTGACAGTCCTCAAACCAGGGAAAAGTCAGTGGAAGAATTTGGACTTTCCCCCCAACTTTGGCTAATCTGGGTCCCTGACGTCAGCTAACCAAATTATCCCACATTTGCAGAAGGAATTCAATAGGAATGGTGGAGAGAATAATGCTTTACTTGCTTGCCAGAGATGTGTTAAAGTCAAAGGGCCTCACAGAAAAAAACAAAACATATAACCTGAATTTAATGTAGTCAAATTCTTGGGGATTCAAAGCGGATGTTTAAGAGTTCGGCCCTTAAAGTCCTTGGCCTGTATGGACAAATCTCTCAGTTTTTGCCACTTTGAGTTTTTAAATATCTCAAGTTTTCACATCCTGAATGAGACAAAATGTGGAATTTCTGACAAATCCTTATAAAAATAAATTGAAACTGAAATTCCCACTTATTCCTGCCCACCTTTTGTAGTATCAAAGTAGAGACCAATCCATTGGACCAGAGTGACAGAGTTTCATGTAATTTGAGAGGATAATTTTGGCATATATTAAAATTGATGTCTGCTATTCTAATTATTAACAATCCTATGTCTTTAACCTTTACATAAATGTAAAGGAATTACTACTCAATGGCAAACCCATTAAAATATAACCTTTTCTATACTTTGTGACTGTTATGTTGAAATACCCTAACTTTCTTCCTACATGGAATTTAGTCTGGTGGAAATGAAGCACATGCTTCACAGGATAGTGTATATTAACTGACCAGCCTCTGAGTTGTTTAGGTTCACCATGGTCGGTATATCAGACACCCTCAAACCTTTTGTAGCAAAATGCATTTGGAAGTCTGGGTAGCTGATTGTATCTACGTTCCTCGGCTTCACTGCTTTATTTCTTGGAAATCAAATAAAACCGTTTAATCAAAAAGGAAGTGGGGAACAATATAAAATACTGTGCAGTTTCTGTACAAATAAAGAATAAATGAAACAGAAGCGCATTCATCAAAATAAAAGTCAATACTGAAATAACGTTGGCCCTCTTTGATATACGCAGTATGAGGTTAGAAAGAAAAAGCAATGGGAAAAAAGCCCACAATGAAGTTCTAGAAATGAAACGTATATTTTTATGAAATAACTCTATTTCAAAGTAGTAAAAGAGCAATAGGCTCTACTCATAAATGTTACTAAGAGAGGTAAAATATTAGTATCAAGTGTACATATTTTTATACTCTGTCATTAGAATTATTTTTGATAAAGCACACAAATGGGAACTATGAGAAACTAAAAACAGATTATTGAGTGTGAAAAAGTGTACATGCAGTAGGGTCCTCACACCAAATTTTCTGCTGTGCAAACAACACAACATTTAATGAGACATTACCATGTGTTCATGACTGACTACTCTCACATGGGATGCAGCAACAACAGAAAGTAAAACTTTAATAGTGCATATTTCTTTGAAATACAAGGAGGAATAAATGGTAGCATGCCCACTTTATATGTTTCACTTTGTGTATAGTAGCTGCATATGCATTGCTTCCAGAATATCAGAAGAGTTGCTTGTTGAAAAGGATTAGCTGAAGACATATTGTTGCTTGGATGGGAGCAGTAATGAGTCATGTGTTTCCTCTCCAATATATTCTGTGCGGGGTTGACCCAGCTATCTTGGACCCTCACTAGGAAGACTCCACAGACAGTTCTCTCCATATTCTGGTAGTAAAAATATAGATACAAATTTTAGTCCAACTATAATATGGCAGATCTATTGAAGCAATGTAGAATACATAAGTGTTGATATACATTGTTGACCTTGATTCAGAGGGTCTGTTCTTATTGGTGCAAACAATTGGCTTTGAGCCACAGTAAGAAATTAGTAAATTACTATTTTCTGCCTTTTTATGGAATCTAGGGAGAGCTGGTGAGCTCCCTCTGTCAGCTACAGCTCCCTATGCGGGTACATGAGAGAAGCCTCCCACAGGATGGTAAAACATCAAACATCCGAGTGTCCCCTTGGCAACGTCCTTGCAGACGGCCAATTCTCTCACACCAGAAGCGACTTGCAGTTTCTCAAGTCCCTCCTGACACGGCAAAAAAATTGTATTCCAAATCTGTTGCTATATGTGTCTGCTACACTGTGAATGATGAGATAGTTTTCATTAATATGAAGGCATTTTTGATCAGAACATACATTTGTCCATTCATTTTGGTCTTGTGCCATTAAGATCTTTGCAGGGGCCTAAAGTTGTGCACATATTGTTATATCCATATACTATAAATGGAGTCTAAAGAACAAATTGCTAAAACTGGACATTTCATCTTTTCCATTTGTGTTTCTAAAGTCTTGTGATGGGTAGAAAACTGAACAGTGTAGTCAGGGCTTAATTGCCATGAGTCCCATGTATACAATTTATGTTTATGCAAATCATGGTAAAATGATACCCAGTATAATCTCTCACATTTCACTGTTTGTTTAGAGAAGGTACCTACCTTTTCACTTGCTCTTGCAGTTTTTCTTGGGAAATGCATTATTAAAATTAGTAGTGAAAATCCTTTGAGAGGTTGCTTATTCGTTCTGCAATATCATTGAACATTTCATTTGCTTATGAATTTTAAAAGCTTGTATGACCACTCATTTTGCTTTTATTTTTTTGAAGAAATTCTTCTTCAAAAAGTGTGTTCCCTACCTCCCGTGTAGATCTAAGAGGCTGCCTTATACTTGATAACTTGTGGGATTCAGAGCTGTTCCTCTTCTCAACACATTGGACCCAGCCTTCTAATTATCTCGGGTAATTCACATACTGCGGCTTCTCATAAAGGCACTGTCAGGAGGTTTCAATTTAAGCATACCACATATTGGATGAAGTTATTCCTTTTTCAACCTTCCCTTTGCAGTGTGGCCCCATAATGGAAACTACCTAGTCTCTCTGGTGACAAAGATATTATGTCAGCTCAGCAGAGTATGCAAAAATAGCCTTCTTTGCACCTGCCTTATCATCGAGAGAGACAGAGACTTGTGCTGAAGACACCGTTGATCAGGTGAAAGACTAGAATTAGCATCCCAGAATGCAGTGGGAAAGTAGAATAATAAAGCAATGTCATGATGTCCACAAATGATAAATGGCTGCAATGATGTCCCCCTAGAACACAGCAGGGAGAAGAGTGCACCTGGTGCATTAGGCATTTCTTCTTATCTCCTCCCCTTCCGAATCCATAATAGGAGAACTGCTCTCCATGTCTTACTTTGTATACTGGGCCTTTAGCAAAAAGATGCACAATTGGCCTTAGGACCAGATCAGTGGTTGCCTACAAAATCGATGCCGCCCAGTGCTGTGAATTGTGATTTCTAGAACTGGGAATATACCCTCCCCATTTGTTATGTTTCTTTATTATCCACACATGAGTGAAAAGCACAGGAGCATCATTTCAGTTAACTTACTTTAAGATAGTAAGGGTATCTCTTGTTTCCTTTACCAGTTTGCCTAGATATATTTAAATTATTAATTGCATTCTTACGTGCTGAGTACATCTTGAGATTCAATGTGGCATTTATTTGATGATTGAAGATAGTCTTCCTGTTTTCAGATCCTATTCTTTCCACAGATCAAGGTGTGCAACGATTGTTTCTTTTGGGGCACGGTTACACTCGACATTTGCACACTTGTAGCCACCAAACTAATAGTTAGTGTAGCTTGCTATAACTGCATGGTGATCTGTCTTCTGTGGAGCAGTGAGAAAGCATTGACTAGTTCATCTCACTTTTGCTCAATGTAGTGTTTGCTGTAAACCAGGGGGTTGAAGTCATATGGAGGTCACTGCTCTCCTCAGTTCTTGGGCTTGTGGAGCCCAAAGAACCAATATGGGTTGTGGGGACTGACTCCTGGGACTGCAGAAGTCCCCATACCCCATTAGACTTGAGCTTTTCAGGAAGGCCCAGGTCTAATGGGGTATCTAATTAATTTGGGACAAAGCAGTGTTTACCTTCTTTGTCTTGAATTAATCCTTTTTTTATCTGAGACATCATTTGGATGACTCAGGTAAAAGTCTGACAGGGTCTACATTTTGGGCCCTGTCTGGAAAGGCCCTAAGGCATCATGTTGGCACTGAGCTGTGTCAATGAAAACAACTTGTTTTTATCCACAGCTATGACTGCATTTCATGAATTTTAATGTTTTACACTGTAATTATTTATGTGTGTGATTGTAATTCTCTGGATTTATCATTTTAGATTTCTGTATTGTCTATATGCCACAGTTTGTTGTTTTTGTTAGCCACCCCAAGTCCCTTCAGGAAGATGGTGGTGGGGTAGAAATAAAGTTTATTAAGTGTATTAAGGATGCTTGGATTTCTAGTTCAACAACTGTTGGAGAGCCTTGATTCTCACCACTGAGCCTAATATTCTCTCCTTTTTTAACCCAAAAGGTAAAGAGCCTCAATACACTAAGAGCCCAGATCCTGTCTGAACTTGGACCTAAGAATGGTGAAACAGAAAGAAAACTTTGTGTCATAGGTAAAAGGTAAAGGTTTCCCCTGACGTCAAGTCCAGTCATAATCGACTCTGGGGGTTGGTGCTCATCTCCATTTCTAAGCTGAAGAGCCGGTGTTGTCCATAGACACCTCCAAGGTCATGTGGCCGGCATGACTGCATGGAGCGCCGTTACCTTCCCACTGGAGCAGTATCTATTGATCTACTCACATTTGCATGTTTTCGAACTGCTAGGTTGGCAGGAGCTGGGGCTAACAGCGGGCGCTCATTCTGCTCCCGGGATTTGAACCTGGGACCTTTTGGTCTGCAAGTTCAGCAGCTCAGCGCTTTAACACACTGTGCCACCAGTGTCATAGGGTCATCATAAGACAACAAGAGACTTGAAGGAACGTACAGAGACAAGCATGTGACGGCCAATAGTAGGACATCAAGTGGGTGGGCCAAAGGATTACACATTTCCCCTCATTTAGCGGTGAGATGGGAGGGCAGTACGTATCAGGTGAACATAAAAACCAGGAATTCATTGGCATTATAGGTTAGCCACTATTACAACCATTGCAACCACCTAGGAAGCGAAAGTGTTATCTTTTACAGTATCTTGTTATGCATGGGTATCCCAAAACAGAAAGAATAACAACAAGGAGATCTATATGTCTGCTTAACAAGGAAATCTATATATCTGCCTGTCTATCTACAAAATTAAGAGTCTCTTGGCAATCATGAACCTATCCCTCAACACCCACCATCAGCAAATACTGTGACAAATAAGAAAATGGGGGGAAACAGAAGAAAGACTGTGGGCTGCATAGAAATTTTATATCTTTGGCACCTTTAGATATTTTTTGAAATGCTTGAACACGTCAAACATTTGAAGCTTATTTCTGGATATGCTGGCCCACTGTGCTGGGGTGAAATTACTTGTGCAGAAATGATGTGCCCGTGTAGTGCTCTGTTTTTAGAAAAAACAAAGTATTGGGCTCCGTGCCAGATTAATATCACCCAGCCTATAATTTTTAAAACATGTAAGACCACGCTTTATTAGTATAAGAGGCCAATGTTACTTTGATCTATTTAAATACATACATGAGAATGTGTCTTTAAAATTTCAAATACCATCCTAAATAACTATGTCAGCCAAGTTTGAGATTTCTTGGCTTGGAATACATATTTGTTTAGCTCATAATTTTCGTATACATTCTAAATAGTACATCATGTCTCCAAGAGTTCTTCTCTGGCTCAGATGGTAATTTCCAACCATGGGTTTCTGACCCTTCATAACTGCTTCAGGTAACCCCTTGCCAAGAACTGGTCTGTGGTTTCCAAGCACATAAACTACTCTAACCAGAAATGCTAGATTTACAGCCTGTGGATCTGGGAAAGAACTAGCAGAAAGGTGCTGCTGATAAGACACCAGATAGATTCCTCCTTCCCTTGCATGGTCCTATCATGTGCTTGTATTCTGTGAAGATCATGTAGAGAAAGGGAAAGTCTTTTACCTAAATGGGGAAAAGTTATATTTTGGACTACAACTCTCAGATTTCTCCAACCAAACTGCCAATTGTTTGAAGAACTCTGGAAGCTGTAATCTAAAACATTTCCAAGTGTAAGTTGTAATGCACCTCTGGGAATCAGTAGTACTAAAAAGCATGGTGAAAGTGTTTGAAGAATGAGGAGGGAGTACCATTGGTGTCCTTGAAGAGCAACATGACCTTTGCATTATTTCAACTGACTCTTGAACTCTTCTGTCAAAACTGAACAAATTTGCATGTAATGTTATTGTTTCATACAACTCTTTCCCAAATTTTGCATCCTGTTTTGATCTGTCATTCAAACCCTGAGGTTTCGCAGAGACCCAACTGAGCTTTCTAGAAACAGAAATCTACTGTTCAAGTGACTGAAGATATGTGCTAAAAGGAACATGTTTAATAAATGGAGAACATTTGTTCTCTTATCTAGTCAAATCTTGCAAATGTTTTTAATGCTTTAAAAATTGCCAATAGCATTGAGGACATTCAAGTGATCATCATCATCCTAAGTGTTCCCTCATGGCCGAGTATGATTGCCTTCCAAGTGTAGAGTCTTGATGTTGGGTCTGTAGGTGACTGTAGAGACCTATTCTTGATCCACACGTTCTTTTGCAGTGAAGACATTGATTTCCAGTTGGAAGGTGGTCCCGACAAGGGTTGGCTTGACATGCCTTCCTCTTTACACATTTCTCCCTTTCACCCTCCGTTCGTGCCTCTTCGAATTCCACAGCACTGTTGGTAACAGCTGACCTTCAGTCAAAACACCCGAGGGCCAGGGCTTCCCGGTTCTCAGTGTCTATGCCACAGTTCTTGAGTTGAAATTAAAACAACTGCTTTGGGAGATGGTGATCGGGCATCCAGACAACATGACCAGTCCAGCAAAGTTGATGGTGGAGGATCATTGCTTCAGTGCTTGGTGGTCTTTCAGGACACTGACATTTGTCTGCTGTTTTCCCAAGAAATTTGCAGGATTTTTTTTGGAGGCAACGCTGCTAGAATCATTCCAGAAGTTGAGAGTGACATCTGTAGATAGTTCACAGTTCTCAGGAATATAACAGAGTTGAGACGACAACAGTTTTATAAAGGCACGATCATCAAGTTTGCAGACGACACAAAACTGGGAGGGATAGCTAACACTCCAGAAGACAGGAGCAGAATTCAAAACGATCTTGACAGACTAGAGAGATGGGCCAAAACTAACAAAATGAAGTTCAACAGGGACAAATGCAAGATACTTCACTTCGGCAGAAAAAATGGAAATCAAAGATACAGAATGGGGGACGCCTGGCTTGACAGCAGTGTGTGCGAAAAAGACCTTGGAGTCCTCGTGGACAACAAGTTAAACATGAGCCAACAATGTGATGCGGCAGCTAAAAAAGCCAATGGGATTCTGGCCTGCATCAATAGGGGAATAGCGTCTAGATCCAGGGAAGTTATGCTCCCCCTCTATTCTGCCTTGGTCAGACCACACCTGGAATACTGTGTCCAATTTTGGGCACCACAGTTGAAGGGAGATGTTGACAAGCTGGAAAGCGTCCAGAGGAGGGCGACTAAAATGATTAAGGGTCTGGAGAACAAGCCCTATGAGGAGCGGCTTAAAGAGCTTGGCATGTTTAGCTTGCAGAAGAGAAGGCTGAGAGGAGACATGATAGCCATGTACAAATACGTGAAGGGAAGTCATAGGGAGGAGGGAGCAAGATTGTTTTCTGCTGCCCTGCAGACTAGGACACGGAACAATGGCTTCAAACTACAGGAAAGGAGATTCCACCTGAACATCAGGAAGAACTTCCTCACTGTGAGAGCTGTTCGACAGTGGAACTCTCTCCCCGGGGCCGTGGTGGAGGCTCCTTCTTTGGAGGCTTTTAAGCAGAGGCTGGATGGCCATCTGTCGGGGGTGCTTTGAATGCGATTTCCTGCTTCTTAGCAGGGGGTTGGACTGGATGGCCCATGTGGTCTCTTCCAACTCTACTATTCTATGATTCTATGATTCTATGATTCTAAACAAGCATCTTAGAATCCCTATGATTGTCCTGACCCTCAAACATTCTCTGCTTCAATGTGTTGTCAAAATCTTTAATGGCCAGAATCACTGGGTTGCTGTGAATTTTTTGGGCGGTATGGCCATGTTCCAGTAGCATTCTCTCCTGACATTTCACTGGCATCTTCACAGGTCTGTTGAAGGTGAGGTAAGTGAAGTGTATATATAGCAAGCTTGATTAGCATTAAGTAGGCTTGTAGCTGCAAGGTTGTGAAGTCTTGGCTCTTCTTTCCCTCCCCTTTGCTTCAGTTCTCTGTTTAGGCTTTCCCTATAGTGTAGATTCTTCCATTGTATTAGTTTTGGGGCGGAGCTTTAAAACCCCCTAGAAGCCAGTTTCAGTTGGTTCAGCCCATTTGCCTCGCAGAGCCTTTTTTTGCAAAGCTTTCCCATTCTTGCCTTTTAGAGCCTCAGAGAAGGAGGCCAGGATTTTGTCTGGAAATCTTTGGCCTCAGTAATTCAAACAGGCATTCTCAGCACATCCCAGTACAACCAGTACAACTAGTTAAGACATCAGAAACTTGGGGCAGCCCAAGTTTCATATAAAGAGGAAATCAAGTCCTTTTGCATCAGGAACCTCCAAAATCCCAGAAAGATGTCTGCATTCAATAAATTCTTCCTTTGTAATGTATTGTTTTAAGTTACCTCTTAATTGCCCTAGGTGGAGTTGACCTTATGCTCCTTTGTTTCCAGTAAACTTATTTTGATCAACTTTAATCCTGTCTAAAGTGCTTTTATGTTAAGGACCTGATTTCACCAGAGGGTATTCCGATACCCTCCGAGAGAGCCAGACATCATAGTTTTCCTTTTTAACTCAAGCGTGCCATCACAAAAGTAAATCAGTAAGGGTATTTGTATAGCCTGGCTGTTTTGCCTGTAGACATCTTTTATTTGGGAGGTGTTAACTGGTACTTGATTGTTAGCTGTCTAGAATTCCCCTGTTTCTGGGTGGTGATCTTTATTTACTGTGTTGTTTCTGATGTTTTTTAATACTGGTAACCAGATTTTGTTCATTTTCATGGTTTCGTCCTTTCTGTTGAAATTGTCCACATGCTTGTGGAATTCAATGACTTCTGTGTGTAGTCTAACATGGTGGTTGTTAGAGTAGTCCAGGATTTCTGTGTTCTCAAATAATATTGTCCAAGCCATACAATTTTTAAGAGTATGGTCCAGAGAGCATTGCAATTCACTGTGTTGAATACTTTTGCAAGGTCCACCAGATGTTCTTGCATTTTCTGGTCCTTCTTCAGACCTCAGCTTTTGCACTACTGTAGATCTTTTTCTTAATAGCACAGTTGGTGTTTCTTTGCCATATTTGGAAGGTTTTTCTTTTCTTATTGAATAACTCTTGGATCTCTTTATCATTTTCATCAAACCAGTCTTGATATTTCTTAGTTTTGTATCCAATGGTTTCTTCACATGCTGTAATGATAAGAGGTCTTCAGTTTATTCCAATGTTCCTCAGCATCTTCAGAGTGTGCCATGGTAGATGATCCTTGAGTGTTGTTTGGAGAAGTGCTGGTTTCAAAGGTTCTTGAAGGGCTTGGGTGTTGATTTTATATCTTATCTTTCTTTCTTGGAGTCTGTGTTTGAGAGCATTCTTGATAGCCATTGTGTATCAAATTAGTCTGTGGTCTGTCCAGCAGTCATCAGTGTTTGTCAAGGCTCTTGTGAGAAGCACATCATGGCATTCTCTGACACAAAGTCTAAGAAGTGCCAATGTTTGACCAAGGGTGCTTCCACGATGTCTTAAACTTGTTTTTCTGGCAGAAAGGTGTTGGTGATGACAAGGTTATGTTCTACATATTTGGTGAGAAGTAGGATGCTATTTGAGTTGCTGTTTCCAACCCGTCTTTCCCTATACAGGGTGTTTGAAAAAGAACTCCCTATTCACCATTTAAATTAAATGGTGAATAGGGAGTTCTTTTTCAAACACCCTGTATTTCCTGGCCATAGGTTGAAATATCGTCCAACTCTTGCGTTAAAATCACCAAGGAGAATAATTTTGTTCTCCTTTGGTATCTCCAATAGGATGGTGTCTAGCTGACAGTAATTTTTTTCCTTGATGTCTTTGTCAGCATCTAGTGTTAGTACATAAGCACTTATGATATTTGCCTGCTGGTTTTTTTGGCAAGATTAATTTAGAGAGTTAAGAGTCTGCTTCAAACAGATGCTTCACCAGGTCATTTCTGAAAGCAAAGCCGACTCCGTGTATTCTTCATTCTTGTTCAAGCAGTCCCTACTAGAAGAAGGTGTAGCCTCCTTTTTCTTCCTCCAGCGGTCTCTCTCCTGCTTTCTAGGTTTCTTGGAGCACTGCTATATCGATGTTAAAGCACCTCAGCTCCTTTGCAATATTAGCAGTCCTATGTTCAGGGTTTTCATTGTCTGTGTTATCCAACACTGTCTATATGTACCATGTTTCAAAATTCATTTTTCTTTTTTGACTGCAAGGTGCTGACCCCTGGATGCAGCAGTCCAGTCAGGGATAAGAGAAGCAGACTATGTTTAGGGCACCTTTTCTAGACCCCTCCCCATATGGGGTGAGCAGAGTGGATCCTAAATAAGGCTGCTCAGTCATAGATACAGCTGCCAGACTGCTCAACTGCCTTGGACTTAGAGGTAGCATCCATGTGCCAGTCTGTGGCTAACGGCTACCAGATTTCACAGTCGTGCCCCCATTGCCACTTGCCGATCAACATGGGACTTTTGTTGGTTTTCTTTCCTTTATTCTTGTAAAACATGTCTGCGCTAATTTGTTTTATATGTGGAGATCAGTGCACACCCAATCAATACACAGTCTTCACAGAGAGAGCTTCACTTCCGGTGATGTAGTTAACCCGACAACCGGTGCTCTCTCATCTGTTGCAGCCTTTTTCTGTCCTCACAGCCATCGAATCATCTTCTGCCTGTCCTGCCACTGAGATCTTCAGATTGTGTTTGGTCTGGCTCCTCCACTGTGACCTTGCTGCCCTGGGATACCCCCCCCCCCCGGGAGCATATGACTCCGGTTTCACCTGGAGGTTCACTGGAACACACAAGCACCCTCACCAGAACACAGTGACAATCCATCGAGGGGGTTCAGGTGATGCAGCTTATCTAGAAACACAGCATTATTAAAGTATTTCTCGGTCTTTGTTTTATAAATGCACACACACATAATCATCTGGTTCATGCAGAATTTATCCTCCATTGTCCTTGCCTTTGCTACCTCCTACTATTCAAGATGAAAGTTTTCAATACGGTAATGCTACAAAGTGGATATTATGTTGATTTATGCTAATCAGTTGTATAGATGCTGTCATATTATACTGCTAAGTGATGACACTGGAAAAATACTGCTGCTTCTAATGTCAACAGATCAGTAGTTCTTGAGTGAAGTAATAGCACACTCTCTTCATTGTTGGTTCTTTTGAGGTATTGTTTTGAATTTGGGACTTCTATTGCACGTTGTTTCCTCCTGTCATAACTATCTATATAAACATGTTTAAAGGGGAAAGATTTCCAACATTCAGCTTTTGCCAGAGGTAAGTGTATCTATCTATATGTTACTTAGGCTAGGATTTTAACATATCTTAATCCTATGGCACTGGGCACCTTAATGTGTACCAAAAGCTATGGGCACGACAGAACTTCTCCATTCAGTTTAATGCCAGAGAATGTTCTGAATGCTTTACTTCAATTTATTCAATTAGGAGCCTCTGGTGGCCTAGGGGATAAAAGCCTTGTGACTTGAAGGTTGGGTTGCTGACCTGAAGGCTGCCAGGTTTGAATCCTCTCTGGGGAGAGCGCGGATGAGCTCCCTCTATCAGCTCCAGCTCCATGCGGGGGCATGAGAGAAGCCTCCCACAAGGATGGTAAAACATCAAAACATCCGGGCATCCCCTGGGCAACGTCCTTGCAGACAGCCCATTCTCTCACTCCAGGAGCAACTCCGGTTGCTCGTGACACTGAAAAAAATATTCAATTTATTATAAAATTGTCTTAATTGTTCCAGATGGGAAGAGAAAAGGGGCTCAATAAAAAGAGAGGAAGCAACAGACAGAAAAAAAGCTCCATGTAGTTTTTAAGCCCATTGAGGGTGTTTTTTAAAAGCAGTAACAACATTAACACCAGGACCGGCCCAAGGAAATTTAAAGGGGTATGCAAATATTTTTTGCGCCCCTCCCCTGCGTCGCAGGAGGCGTGGCCAGGACTGGCCCCGCCTCCCACGCCGGGCGGCCACGCCTCCCACACCAGGCAGCCACGCCTCCCGCGGCACGGGCGGTGTGGGAGGCGGGGCCAGATGTGGCCCCGCCTCCCGCGGGGTGCGCCCTGTCGCAGCCAAGCTGCGGCCGGAGTTCTTCCAGGCCGCAGCCTGAAAGGTCTCCCGCTGCGGTGGGCATGTGCCGTGGGAGGCGTGGCCGGTCCCGCCTCCCGCGGGGTGCGCCCTGGCCTGGCTGCACCATAGCGCGCCCCGCAGGAGGCGGGGCCAGACTTGGCCCCGCCTCCGCGTCACACGGCCCCACCTCCGCCAGGTGTGGCCCCGCCTCCCAGGGGCTCAATAGCGCCCCTGGGAAGGTGCCGCCCAACGCGGGGGCATGGCCAGCGTGCCGTGTTGGGCCGGGCCTGTTATCTCTGCAGCCTCCTCAATCCTAACTGCACACACAGAAAGTTAGTAGTTTGTTGGTTTAACTACACAGGCAACAAGGGACAGCTGGTGGATCTGCTACTCTGGGAGTGGTGAACTCACTCTCAGTTGGTCCTTGTGCAGATACTTATATTTGCATATTTTCAGTTGTGTATAACTTTCTGAGAGTTGGAGTCAAAAGAAGTCCACAGTCTTCAATTCTGCCCTCTGAGAGGAGAAAACCATCACTTCAGGATTTGTCTTGGCTTCTAGGGATCAAAAATAATACCCTTAAAAAAGATGAAAACCTTACAAATATCACAGAAATGCACAAGCTGGGAAAAACAAATCAAATGTGGGAACTTGTATACCAGAAAGCTGGGCTATTCTTTCTGGGAATAAGAACAACAACAGTAACATGTTCAGCTGATCCCACCCCTTGACTTCATGATAGGAACCTAGGTGAAGCCAAATGTGAGCTGCTAAAGAATCCAGCCATAATAGGGAAACTCCATAGAAATCTGGTGGCAGATCAATATAATTCCCTTCTAGAAGTGAGGCTTGAAATTGAGGACAGGATGGATGCAGGCATTTGTAGGGATGAATGAGTGAGTGGAAAAGGTTGAGCAATTTTATATCTATCAATCATCACCCCATGTTCAAACTTACCATTACTTCAGAAGATGCACATTTGGAGCCATACCTCTTTTGGAGCAAACTCTAGTTCTTTCTTTATTCTAAAACAATTCCTTTGGTACCGAAGTCTCCCATGTTGCTTATATAACTTTTCCAACAATGATTACAATGTGAATAAGCCGTGCATAGATATTTCTCTGGCTTAAAAAAGTCTGCTCTTTCCTAACACATGGTGCCTTAAATAACATGACCTTCACCTTCCTACCTATTGGGAAATTTTACCTCTAAGGCTGGATTCTAGCTCAGTCATTTCTCATCTAAAGCGACTGTAGATTTATTATCTACACCCAGCCTGAACTCAGTTCTCTTCTTTTGATCACTATATTAATTTAACTGAAGAGCCTCTAAAACAAAGGCAACATTGACAGAATGGAAGCAGGGGATATAGTGATACAAGACCTCTTTGGAAAGGGAAGTTGCCCTGAAGAAGTAGCAATAGATCAAAAACACTTTGTCTCCAGGCATGTCTATGATAATAGAAGTTAGCATTAGCCCATTCTTTCCATTGACACATTGTTTGTTTAAGAAAGAAACTCAGTTTGAGACATACACTGTAACAATCACTTTGCAATACAAGGCAGGGGGAAAATATACAAATTATTTGGGATTTCTTGTGTTCAAGGTTGGCTTGTTAAAGAACGCAGAACAAATAGATATACATTGTGATCAGGGAAATGACCATTGTGTGGGATGGAGAAGAGTGGGGTTTTTTTTAGCAATTTATATTTGTAAGGAACACTTCAAATTTCACAAGAAGTGGAAGAATGCAGGGAGATCCCTGAGCTGCCATTGTTCTTGTAGATATGGAATCTGTTCTGGTTTTGAATGATATAACATCATTAATGTCTGCAGTGCAGAGCAACAGAGAGCAGGGTTTATGGATGAAAATAATTATAATGGCCTGCAACTAACCATCCATGAGCACTCAACCACTAGTTTCAACAGGAGTGTAGTGGCAAACTGAGAGAATCAATAGTATTCAGCTACAGTCATACCGCAACTGGAATATTATATCCAGTTATAAGTATTACAGTTCAAGAAAGATATTGATAAGCTGGAACATGACCAAAGAAGGGCAACCAAGATAGTAAAAGTTGTAGAAGCCAAGCTCTATAAGGAATGACTTTAGTACCTTAGTATGTTTAGCTTGAAAAAGAGAAGAAAGAAAGGTAATAGGATAGCTACCTTTAAATATCTGAAGGAGGCCAAGCAGAAGATGAAGAAAGCTTGTTTTCTGGTGTTCTAGAAACAAGAACAGAAATCAGTAGGTTTCAATTGCAAGAAAAGTGATTCCACCTAAAAATTAGGAGAACTTTCTGACAATGAGTGGAATAGAGTGTCTCAGAGGATGGTGCAGTCCTCTTCTTTGGGAATCTTTAAGCTGAGATTGGATGGCTATATTTCATGAATTATTTAGTTCTATTCCTACATAGCCAAGAGTGGGGCTTTTACAGTCTTGTCCAATTTTGTAATTTTATGGTTCTGCAACCAGAATTCCAAATGAAAGTTACAGATACATTATATGGTGTTATGCATCTGTGCTGGCTCTGCATTCATAGTCTCTATATAGTTGACTGTCTCCTGACCTAGTAGGCATCAGCTGTATGCAAACAAAGTGGGGCAACTGGGTTTGGGAAAATTCTGTCTGTCACTAAAGCTGCATTCCAGAAATGGACTCCATACCTGCCATGGAAAACCCCATTGCACATTATGCATTCCTTAGCAAGAATGTTTCTTTAATTTTGGAGGTGTGGTCAAGCAAAAGACCAGAAATGTTAAGGACCATTTAATGCGACTGGATAAGTGCAAGGATTCTGCCTTTTCTTGGAGGCACTGACTGCTTCAACCCCTTCTTGCATCATGTAGACAAACTGCCAACACCTCCTGGTGTGCATTATATTATATCCATTTTTCCTTTCCTTCATCTGGCATCCCCAAGCACAACACAGCATTATTCCAGCTTGATGGTTGTTTACCATCACTAAGACATCAAGTGCATATTGAGTAAACAAATTCAAATAAAAATAGCATATTTGTTCTTCTTTTGACAGCACATGGCTGATTATATTCAAGGAAGGAAAGGCCCATTTCTGTTGGCCTGCTATTGAAATATTCCAGTGAAACCATAAACGCTGTGTGAATAATTTAAGTGAGAGAGAATAGTACAATTAGAATATTCCCCTCACCCCAAAATTTTTGCTTCTTTGTTTTTGCTTTACTATCTTCCATACATCTATTATATTTGGTGATTAAAAGAAAGGTTGAGTTGATTGTTTTGATGATGAATTGTGGCTATGCTTGAGGGATTAATTATGAAATGGCACATTTCATTCTGCCACCTGTTATAATACAGAGTTTGCCAGTGAACAATAAGGGAGATATTGACAACAAGAGATCATTTCAGGACATGTCAGGTACACCCAAGTCTCATAAATGGGGGATTTGGTAACAAGAGAGGGACAGAATAACATAGCAAGTAACCCTGTGGGAGGAAGCAAATTGAGGAACATGTAAACAGCAGAAACTACAAAAGGCTGGGGGGTGGGTATCAAAAGTAACAGGCATACTTGTAGCACGAGACAAACTTGATTGAGGAATATCTCATGGAGCTTGAAGAGCTTGACATTCAACTTTATATTAAAACCATTCCTTTTTTTCTACCTCAAAAGCAGACAAGTTGGTTAAAAGTACTAACATGCAAAATTCACTGTAAGACTTAAGACTTCATAAGTGGGTCTGCAGGAAATAGAACTGAGCAGTTTTGCCACCTCCATATTCAATAAGGGGCTGCTATTATGTCACTATGTAGGGGAGCCAGCAAGGAGACCACTGCACATTGGGATCTATGTACTACAGAGCCAGTGCACAACAGACTAGGAAGTGTCAATGTGCATTGGTAGAGTCCCATGCAAATTGGAATAATCATACCTGTACCTGATACGTATCTCCACTATTTCTTGGCACCTTTGCTATTTAGCTAAGAATAGTTGCTCTTTAGTATTTACTAATAGTTAGTTCCAGAACTACCAATGGATTCCAAAATCAGTGGATGCTTAATACAATAGCAAAATAAAATTGTGTCCCTTATCTAAAATAATGAAATCAAGGTTTTCTATTTGGACTTTTAAAAAAATAAGGTTATGGATGATTGAATTTTGGGGCTGATTGTGTAAAATTTCAAAACATAGACCACAATATAATAATAATAATAATAATAATAATAATAATAATAATAATAACAACAACAACTTTATTTTTATACCTCGCCTCTATCTCCCCAAAGGGGACTCAGGGCGGCTTATATGGGACCAAGCCCGAATAAAAACAATAGCAATATAAAACACAACAATACACAAGAGACATGCACAATTATAAAAATTTAAACATTATCCAATAAAAACAAATGACAAAAACTGATAAAAACATGGATTAAAACGGAGAGGTTGTAAAAGTAGACTGAGTAAGGTACACCATATAAATATTGTAAACACAAGGTGACTGATAAAGTCTCAGCCAATATTTAAAAGATAGAGGCCCAAGAAGTTATACCCCCTTCAGCACAGATCAATTTACATGGCAGAGGCCTGCATGAACACATAAGGAATTTCCTGCTGGTAGAAAGTGAAGAGGGGACAATCTAGATTTCTTGTCAGGGAGTTCCAGAGCCTCGCAGCAACTATGGAAATCCCACTCAGGCATCTCCATTACTAATGCTAATCAGAGCCGGCCCTAGGTATTTTTCAAGTGTAGGCGAACAGAATTTTGGCGCCCCCCCCCCAAACCAATCACTGAAAAATAAAAGCGTTGGATAAGCGAAAATGTTGGATAATAAGGAGGGATTAAGGAAAAGCCTATTAAACATCAAATTACATTAAGATTTTACAAATTAAGCACCAAAACATCATGTTTTACAAGAAATCAACAGAAAAAGCAGTCTCAACTGTGCCCCCGTATGTTTTGCACCGGAAGCGACCGCTTAATTCACCTCATTGTTGGACCGGCCCTGCTACCAATGATTACAGGTCAAAGACAAAGCCCTCTTCAAAGATCTAGAATGCAACAGAGAGAATATAGCCTTTCACACTAGATTTTAAGTTGCATAAACTTTGGACCACATAACACATGTGACCGGAATCAAGCTTTCTCACTGCATTCTGGCAGCATCCGTGCAGAGGGCATGGGGACCTCTCACCCCACACCCCACTCCATCATGGCTACTCCTCATCACATGGGGGGGGGGAATAGCCGGGGAGCCTAGCTGCAGAGCCTCAGGGGGACAGTGGCCCCTCACCTAAGGTGGGAGACAGGCCCCACCACCACCATATATCAGTTGACAGATAAACACAAGGCAAATCTACAGGGTAACATGATGCGATGGAGGAGGAGATGGAGGAGAAGGAGAAGGCGATGCTCCCACAGCCATGGCTTTGTTTGCTCTCACTCTCTCTTCCTCCTCCCTCCCTCCCCTATCAACTGAGGGGGTCACACCTGAGTCACGTGCTCCACTCTCTCCCCCCTCGCCTCCAGACAACGGAAACACAAGCCAGATCCACGCTCCTCCAAACAGAAGCAGGCAAGCATTGATATGCATATGCATTGGAAGCTAGGCTGCCATTCCTAGCTTCCAATACCTTTAATCTGCAAATGGTGAGTTTTTGTAAAGCAGGGTCTAGAATCAGGGAGACGGCCCTTTTGCATTTAGAGGAACTTCTGGGACCATAACCCCTCCCAGGTTATGCACTGTCCCAGCTTCCCCTTACCCCATCAGACAGGAAAAACCCTCATTAAGCTGCCCCGACCTATCTTTCCTTATGGAGTAAGTAAGTAAGTAAGTAACTTTATTTTACTATCCTGCCACCATCTCCCGGCTGGGACTCGGGGCAGCTAACACGGGACAAAGGCCCGAAAACAATAACCAAAGTACAACAATTAAAACATTACAGAGAGTAAAAACACAATTAAAACGACATTATGCAGAACAATACATAATAGATTTCCTCCCCCCCCCCCCCCCCCCGTTTGGCCATGGAGCTGCCCTGGAAGTACTTATAATGGGTGCAATGGGAGCTGTAGGTCTCTGAGGCTGAACTTGAAAAACCCCGTTGCTGCTGTTGAAAAGAAGCCCATGTGAAGAGGTCCTAAATCAAACATTTGTTATAGGTTGATTTTCATTTATCATCTTTCCTTCTCTCCTTAATGACTTTTATCTATTCTCCTAATCCAAAGGACAGGGACAAAATGAAAACCTGGCCTCTGGAAAATCCGGTGTTAATGTTAATATTTTATTAATTAAAATATTTATATCCTGCTCTTGATGATGACATGACAGCATATAAGTAAAATAAAAGCGTTTAACAGCAACAATTTCAGATTTAAAACAATAAAATAATTTGAACTTGATAAATAACTATTAAACAGGTCATAAATAATCTTTGGAACTTCACAGAAATGGGGTAGAGAGAGACTCTAGTACTATTTTACATTAATTTGGAGGAAAGCATGCCCTGTACAGATAATGTGTCTAAGTATCATATTAATTTATGTTATGACATTAATTTATGTTAATTTGCATGTTTTTGTTATTGATGTGTGCCTCCAAGTCATTTTTGACATCTAGTGACCCTAAAGTGATCTATCATGAGTTTTCTTAGCCAGTTTTGTTCACAGGGGATTTATTCAAAGCCTTTGTCTACTTACCTAGTAAAGAGAATATGTGTTGCACAAGGTCACAAAAATTTTCTTCAGTTGTGATGGGTGAAAAACTGATTTCTAAAATTAATTCAGTTGATTCCCACTTTCCTAAGTCCAAAGTTGGATGCGGTAGTCAAGGATGAGACTTTTCACCTTCATTCTGGTATTTTTTAGTATTGCAGTGTAACATAAAGTTACATTGCAATAACATAAAGCGGATACCCTCTAGCAACCTGACGGTCCATTTTATTTTATTTTTTATTTTTACTCATTTAATGCTCTAAATGAGTTTTTATGGTTAATGTATTGTTCTTGCATAATATTGATTTTACTGTGTTTTTACTCATTGTAATATGTTTTTATTTGTTATACTTTGTTTATTGCTTTGGGCCTTTGCCCCGTGTTAGCCGCCCCGAGTACCTGCGGGGAGATGGTGGTGGGATAGAAAAATAAAGTTACTTACTTACTTACTTATATACCAGTTTAGAATTAATGTAAAATTCAAAATAAACAATTTACTCATTAAAAATCAAACATAGGAATCTTACCACTATTAAGATTGTCCAGTCAAAAGTCACTATGCTCTCTCACCCAAATAGTGTGTGGTTCTACGTGAGAATCCTACTGTCTGCTAGAACTCTTTGATAATTGCAATATGCAAAACCAGAGTGTATTTTCTTGCTTCTCGTTGAACTTTATAAAATTTCATTCCAAACTTTGGGCAAGAAAATGCAATTCAATTACAGTACAGGTTTGTTTGGTTTTGCCAGTGTAGACAAGCCCTTATTTGCTGCAGATAGGAAGCATGGACCCTTTCACACTACACAATCATATCACTATAATTTCACTTTTACTGACATGGAATCATGCTATGAAATCTTGAGGCTGGAGAGGCACTACAGCTCTCTGGCTGAAAAACGTGAACACCCTTCTGTAACTGGCAAATCCTGGGATTCTAAATTATCTTCCCATGACAGTTAAAGAGGAATCACAGTGTTGTGATAGTGTAACGCAAAAGGGTTGCATGATCTTTTCTTAGGCTTTGTTCCAGAGCAGTATGAGCCGGTTGACTTGAATTTCATAGGATTTTTCTTAGGCAAAGAATACCCAGAAGTGGTTTTGCCAGTTCCTCTCTCTGAAATATAGCCTACAACTCCTGGTATTTGTTTGTGGTCTCCCATTCAACTGCTAACTGGAGCTGATCCTGCTTAACTTCCAAGATCAGATAGGATCTGATGCCCTCAGGGTATTTAGAAGTAGCAGCATGAGTTGCAGTGGGTTCAATTTGTAATTTGAGGAGACATTCTTGCACCCCCAAAGGGGTGCAGTATGTTCCTAAGCATGGGTGTTTGGCAATTGAATTCAGTTTGTGAGCCCTGTTTCCTGCTTAAGACAATAGTCTCAGAACATTTCTAGCTCCTGAATCACCTCCTCTGTCCAATGTCTGTCTCAATGTTCTGTCTCTATATCAAATGAAAATGGAAAAATGTGATAGTGTTGAAATTAAATAACACATTTTTTATGGCTAGTACCAATAAATCTGCTTAAAGATGCATTACTACTTTTCTTGAGGGATAATTTAGACTATGTATCAAAAGAAAAAAATCAATAGTTTTTTCTATTACAAATAATTGCCTGTTTGACTTCATTCCACTTTTCTCCTTTATTTATTTTAGTCTTCAAAATACTTCTACCAAGAGGGTCTTGGGTTTCAAGTGTGAAGCAGTAATAGCTTCTTGAAGGTGGGAGGAGGGGGGGGTTAGGAACAAAAACAAAAAAAACCCCTTTTTTATACTTCAAAGAATATACTCAAACTTTTGCTGCAGCAGAAAATGCTGTGAAGACAGCAGCCAGTAGATTTACTGAATTGTACTTTATGGCATGTAATATGTAGATTAACTTTAGTAGATCAATGAAGGTAAAATAATCAGCAAGATGGATATATGGTTAAAGCTCTGTTAAATCACATTGTGGGGTCATTCAGAAGCACAGCAACCTCTGAAAAAGGTGAAGACTGGGTAATGACCTCACCCAATATGAGGGTCTATGTCTATTGCTGAACTGTTTGATCAGTCCCTTCCTTTAATCCAGTGAAGGAAAACACTGGGTGTGAGTGTGTGTGTGTGTGTGTGTGTGTGTAAAATGAGGACATTGCTCTCCCACATATGCATCTTGTCCTCCATATTACTTTTTTGATTCAGTCTGCACATTTTCATTGCAGTAAATCAAACATTTAATTGAACATCTATAAATACTTGTGTTGTCGAAGGCTTTCATGGCTGGGATCACAGAGTTGTGTGTTTTCCGGGCTGTATGGCTATGTTCCAGAAATATTCTCTCCTGACGTTTCGCCCACATCTGAGGATGCCTGCCATAGATGTGGGTGAAACGTCAAGAGAGAATACTCCTGGAACATGGCCATACAGCCTGGAAAACACCAAAACACATCTGAGGATGCCTGCCATAGATGTGGGTGAAACGTCAAGAGAGAATACTCCTGGAACATGGCCATACAGCCTGGCAAAGTTACCAATGGAATGTGAATACAACTAATATAAGAATTCTAGATGCAAACAATTCTCAGTGTCTCCTGTCATTCACTTCTGGTCACCTCATTTTAAGAGAAATACAGACAAGTTGGAGAAAGTTCCAAGAAGGGCAACAAAATATATAAGAGATATGGAGAATAAAACATATGAGGAAATATTGAGGGAGTTGGGCATATGCAGTCTTGTTGTCAGCCCGCCATCTCAAGAGTTCATCATCCAATGAAGATGAACAAGTCCTAACATTAGTGGAGCTATGAGCCATCAGCCAATCCTCCTTCAGTTCAGCAGGTGAGGTTGGGACTCCCTTACAGATGAAAGGAAAGGCTGCAATGAAGATATCAGAAGAAGCACAGAGGAATCTTCTTCCTAAATACTGCTTGGGATAAGGATACAGTCACCTTGCCAGTCACCTTGTTAAGAACAATTTCAGTCTTCTTGAGAGCTCAACTTGTGCAAATGTGTTCAACAGATTTAGGACCTTTGGACTTGAATTTGTGGCTTTCTTGACACTGAATAGTTTTAATGTAGGATGCCTCTTGTTTCTTGATTCATGATCTTGACTTGGGAACCTTGAATCTTGTTTGAATCTGAAAGCAAGACACTGATGGAGAAAAAAACGGGGATGGCATGCTTGCACTCGTCAAATATCCAAAGGGCTGTCACAGAGGGGAAGATGCAGGTTTGTTCTCTGATACCTCAGACATTAGGACCATGATTTTAAGTCCAAGAGAGTAGACATTAGAAGGAAATTCTGGATGGCAAGAGCAATTCAGCAGTAGATCCAACTATCTAAGGGGGTGGTGGGAACTCTTTCTCTAGACATCTTCAAAAAGAGCTTGTCAGCTACTTGCTGGGGATGCCCTAGCTGAAGCTCACGTATTAAGCAATGTTGGACCTGGTGTTGAGGCCCTTTCTAATGCTTTGATCCTATTATTTCTGTCATACATTTTCAATCTCTTTTTCCTGCTTGCCTCCTTACACTTCTCAATGTATATATTAATTAATGAAATTAATACCCTGCCTTTCTCCCAAGATCCAAGGTAGTGGCTACCTTTCATTTTATCACACCAGGACTCAATCCTTTCATTTCATTACATTTCATTACATATACTGAACTAGTAATAGAGATCACAGCTTGGCAACTTTGCTTGGATGCAGTGTATTGCTAACATACAGGACCTGTTTCAAAATCTAGTGATAAGCATATAGCCCCACTTAGGTCAGGAGATAACCAATTTATTCGCTATCATAATGAACATAAGAAGAAGATGCCCTTAAGGATTTTCCCTTAACACCAATACCACTGCTGTCTCCTTCCTATTGAAAATAGTTTTTGATAGCATAAATGCCCCATTCTTTTGTAGATACAATTCTGGGTGGCATGGAACATCTCATAACAGGAGATGTTTTTCTTGCTTTAGAAAATGGTAAATGTTTAATTGGGGCTGTGGTGGTGCAGCGGGTTAAGCTGCTAAGCTGCAGAATTTGCTGACCAAAAGGTTGGTGGTTCGAATCCGTGGGACAGGATAAGCTCCCGTTGTTAGCCCCAGCTTCTGCCAACCTAGCAGTTTGAAAACATGCAAACGTGAGAAGATCAATAGATACTGCTTCAGCGGGAAGGTAACGGAGTTCCATGCAGTCATGCCAGCCATATGATCTAGGAAGTGTCTACAGACAACCCTTTGCTTTAGAAATAGAGATGAGCATCAACCCCCAGAGTCGGACTCGACTAGACTTAATGTTTACCTTTAAATGTTCAATCATGTCAAAAAAAGAGGGCAACATTTATATATATTTCTTTAATGTCACATCACTTGTAGGTTTATATTTTAAACTTTCAAAAAAATTTCAAAAAGTTTTTCAGGTCATACACTTTTCTTTCCAGTCTTGCTTTTTGTTTTGTGTGAGTGTGTGTGGGGGAGAGTATAATGGGAAAGCAAACTCTTACACATGTCAAGGTAATGTGTTAGCTGATATGCATGAGATAAGAAGAGCATGCCTATTAGAATAAAATCCTTGCCTACTGAGTTAGTGGAAGATGCTATATACTATATATAGTCCATATACTCTATGATAACAGATATGTTATGATACTTTTAGGACTGAGGGGGAAAAGATAAAGAAGGATGAGATATATGAAAAGGATTTTTTAAGACAAGGGGGGAAAATGATGCCAGAAGAGCTGACTGAGGCATCTTTCCGACTCTAACCATTCAGATAAATGTCAGATTTAAAATGGCATACAAAGTACAAAAGTACACAAACAAAATGCAACGCCTTTCTTTTCTTCTCTACCTATGCTCTCAGACCTAGACAGGAAAACAATTTATCTCGCTATTAAGGAAAGGAGATTATTATGACTTTGTGGGAAAGGAGGGATGCTTTCTCATTCACCATACAATGGAGTCCAAATCTTCCTTGTTGACCTTATCCCTTGGAATATTTCTGGTTCTTCAAAAGCACATTATATTCTCAGTGAAATTTTTGTAATGAAAGAGGAGGATTGTCTTGTTATGTGTTTTGATTCAAAACCTAAACAGGTTTCAGACTTAAAATAATATACAGGGCAATCTCCTTAGAGCCAATGATTGTTTTCTTCTTCATAGAATGACAAATAAAAGGATCATTCACACACAAGCTGTTCCTGAATAATCCCCACTCACTTTGGTGGCACTTCGGTAGTAGAAGCACTAAACAAACCAGATGTAAGCAAAGTTCTTAAAATTCTAGTTAAGTACCTATTTCCCTCCAGTTAATCATATGCTTGTTTATTTAAAACTTCTGCTAAATAAGAAAGATGCCATAAGTTGAAACAACCTGATGAATTTCTTGGGTACAAGATGGCTGGACCTAAGTTTTGATCCAGAATTTGAAATCAGATATATTCTTTTTCTGCTGACTAACCCTGAAATTCTATCTCAAAGATGTACTCATTCTAGGGTGGTTAGCGTTAAGCACAAGCATCTTCTGTCAAATGAAATCTCTTTCAATTAAAAGGGACCTTTTCTCCTGACTGATCCTAGGGAGCTGTCAACATAGTAATTTGTCAGTAGAACCACTTTGCTGGATAGGATTTGCCAGCAGAAGAACCCCAGAAGAGGTGGAAAAGGGGTTTGAAGAGGGAACAGCCAAATTCTGAATCCAACCCTTCTCCAACTTACATTTATAGCATAGGAAAGGTAGCCTTAACTTCAGATATCTACAGCTAGGAGGAATTTGTATTCAGCAGATTCACCTAGCCTAAAACTGAGTCCTTGGCCAGTTGGGGTTGCTTTCTATGGTACTTGATTTTAGTGAAATCTCAGATGTGGATCCAACTCAAATTGACCACCTTTGCCTTATGCTCAGGTGTACTAAGTATTAGAGATGTGCTCAGTATTTGTTCCTTTTGTTTCATTAGTGTTTCCATTTTGTACCATCCATTCGGATGGCACAAAATGGAAAGCCCCCCCCCCCCCCCAAAAAAACCAAAAAACCAAAAACCAACTCAAAACAAAAGGTAGGCAGGAGCCAGTGTCGGCTCCAGGCTTGCATTTTCGGATCAATCGGCTGCAGGCCCTGCGAGGCTTGGGTGTGTAGGCCCAAAGCCTGCACCCATAGTTCTGGGTGTTTTTGGCCGAAAGAAAACAGATCTTTCCGCCCAGAAGACAAAAGTATAATACTTTGCGCTAAAACATTTACATGGCTGAGGCACCAGCAGTTTGCTTCTGCATAGCAGACTTCGTCGTAATCATACTCTCTATGGAGATTTCAATTGGAGTGACCCTTGAGTTAAAAACTTAAGGTGTGCAAAATTACTAGATAAAATACTACATTATTTTTAAAAGAAGGGCAAGAAAAAGCATGAACAAAGAGTTTGTATTGCTTTTTCTTTTTTATTCCTTTTAATTTTTTAATGGAAAGCCATTTCAGAACTGGGTAAAAAAAGTATGGCGATTTGCTTAGTGGAGAGCTTTCTCTGTTTCTTTGAAGTGTTAAAACCCACCTATCAAAGCAACAGATCAATTATATTTAGTGGCTATTGTTCTGGATGGCAGCAAACATAATATAAACTGAAAATCAGATTGAAACTAATTATTAGAAATTAGTGCAAGAATTTGACAGACACCTTCCCGAGCTCGATGTGTTTTCTGTTTCCATAGAAGAAGTCCTCATGTGGTAGAAAATTCACATCTTTATGCTATAGATATTAGTTTCCTGTCATGTTTCAAATCATTTATGTCACATTTGAAACGTACACAGTGACTTTATAAACTAAATTGACACATTAAAGTTGCCTTCAATATGACAATCTTACATTCCCAAAAGGGAAGGCATGGCAACAAGCCTCCTTAACTCCCCTAACGCTGAAACAATGAGAGCGTCACACAAATATCTCTGCTTTTTTCCCCCTGTTTGACCCAAAAAAATAGAAGAGAATGTAAGTTCATATGTATTTCAGAAAGTTGATCTAACTACTGCATAATCTTCATTAACCAACTCTGCAGAAGACCAGGTAGACATTCCTCATGGAACATAGGAATTGCCAAATCATGAAGTTTCATTAGACAAGGGTTGACCCGGAAAAACCAAAACGTCATCTCATGCTGACTCTGACTTCCATGGATTTGCTGCAGAATGGAGAAATAATAATAATAATAATAATAATAATAATAATAATAATAATAAACCAGTACAGTTTTTTTTTCATGTCAGGAGCAACCGGAGTTGCTTCTGGAGTGAGAGAATTGGCCGTCTGCAAGGACATTGCCCGGGGGATGCCCAGATGTTTTGATGTTTTACCATCTTTGTGGGAGGCTTCTCTCATGTCCCCGCATGGAGCTGGAGCTGATAGAGGGAGCTCATCCGCGCTCTCCCCGGAGGGGATTCGAACCTGGCAGCCTTCAGGTCAGCAACCCAACCTTCAAGTCACAAGGCTTTTATCCCCTAGGCCATCGGAGGCTCCTACCAGTACAGGTGGTCCCGGTGGTGATCGGCACATTGGGTGCCGTGCCAAAAGATCTCAGCCGGCTTTTGGAAACAATAGACATTGACAAAATTACAATCTGCCAACTGCAAAAGGCCACCCTACTGGGATCTGCATGCATCATCCGAAAATACAGCACACAGTCCTAAACGCTGTTCGACTTGTGATATGAAATCCAGCATATCTATCTTGTTTGCTGTGTCAGACTATGTCGTTGTGTCAATAATAATAATACATCTTTATTTATATCCCGCCTTTCCCCCTAAATGGGACCCAAAGCAGATCACAACATATTAAAACAGTCCAAATCAAACAGCATATTAATAAATAAAATCATATGCAAAATAAAACATAAATAAGCATTAAAAACCATTTAAACAGTTTCTATTGTTGCGGGAACTCATCAATAAAAGTAACACTTTGGTCAGCTCACTACAAGTTAGCCTTCCTGCTACTTCAAGTTAGATATCTTCGTTAAATGCTTGCTTGAACAGGAAGGTCTTCAGCTGATATAATACAGTAGAGTCTCACTTATCCAACACTCGCTTATCCAATGTTCTGGATTATCCAACGCATTTTTGTAGTCAATGTTTTCAATATGTTGTGATATTTTGGCGCTAAATTCGTAGATACAGTAATTACTACATAGCATTACTGCTTATTGAACTACTTTTTCTGTCAAATTTGTTGTATAACATGATGTTTTGGTGCTTAATTTGTAAAATCATAACCTAATTTGATGTTTAATAGGCTTTTCCTTAATGCCTCCTTGTTATCCAACATATTCACTTATCCAACGTTCTGCCGGCCCGTTTATGTTGGATAAGTGAGACTCTACTGTAATAATAATATTATTATTATATGTAAGCCGCTCCGAGTACCCACTGGGGAGATGGGGCGGGGTATAAAAATAAAGTTATTATTATTATTATTATTATTATTGTTGTTGTTGTTGTTGTTGTTGTTGTTGTTGTTGTTGGGAAGTGTTCGACTTGTGATTTTGTTATACGAAATCCAGCATATCTATCTTGTTTGCTGTGTCATACAATATCGTTGTGTCAATAATTGTTTATTTTTAACCCACCTTATTTCCCCGAAGGGACTCAGGCTGGCTTGTATCAGGGAAGGGGCTGTTTTAATCTCCTTAGGGAGGAAGTGCCAGAGGCTCGGGGCGGCCACTGAGAAGGCCAACCACCGCCAACCACATTTGCGACGGTGGCAGCAGCAAGAGAAGGGCCCCTTGGAAGATCTTAACATTTTGGTGGGTTGGTATAACGTGATGCAGTCAGATAGGTAAGTTGGACCTGAACCGTTTAGGACTAAGAAACAACTATGTTGCAAGTCTTTTACTTTTAATATCATGAAATGCTCAACCTTGCCATGTTTTGAAGCAAGCCCTGCAATAGAAATTAGAGAAAGAATAGGATGTTAACGTCTTCATTCATAGAAGTATGGATTCAACCATCTATTATTAATATATTTTGCATATTCTTATGGTTGCTATTAGATATATCTTTAAAGGTGTTAAAGGAAGATGTATATGTCTCATAATCTGTCCTGGACCATTTCAGATAACCTGTTGTCCTCAGATTACAGCAGAAGATTGGCCTTTATATGCATAGTGGGGAAAGGGGGTTCGTTTCCTTGCTTCAGGCAGCAAAATATCTTTAGTAGAGTCTGGAGACATATATCTATCTATCTATCTATCTATATATATATATATATATATATATATAGAGAGAGAGAGAGAGAGAGAGAGAGAGAGAGAGAGCGATATGCATGTATGAGTATTGCTCCTTCCTTTGCATCTTTCAGAGAGCACTGGCTAGTAATAGAAATAAAGGATACAAAATTCTTATATTGCACACAAATGGTATGGGTTTTTTTAATGGACATATTGCTTTAAAGAGAGTTTTCACCATCTGTTCTGCCCTTAATTTTGAATGCAAAAAGGGTATATTTCACAATTACATCTGTAAATAATGATACAAGCAATTTAAATGCACATATATTCTCACAATACAACAGACATCTGGTATTTTCTCCCACCCCCATATGTTTTAGGCACAAATTGAAGGATACACCCTCCTCACTCTATAGAGTAAATTTCTGGGGCACACTTTTCAAGCAAATAACATCTTCCCTATAAGCTGATTTCAGTATACCTAGAAGGAGTTCAAGGCTAGCTCAGTAAACTAAATCAGAAAGTCATTTTTACAATGCTTTCCTTGTCTCCATCCAAATCCCCTCTGGCTTGAATGACAGCTTGGCAGATGCAAGGCATTAGATCAATCAGTTTCAATTGACGTTCAGTGGGAGACAGGGCAGGTTGTGTGGGCAGGCAGTGTGTTTATTCTTCTCCTTAGTTCTTCCTCTTTAGTCAGGCTATTGCAAAAGTGGCCATCTCAAGTGAAGAACATGGATAACGTGAGATGCAAGCTGTGACAAGGTGTAGAAGAGTTCATTGTACCAGTCCACAAGTTATCTCTGGAGTGAAGAAATATATTCAGAAATTACTCACCATTGGAAAACTTTTACAAAATGTTCTATCAATATTATATGACACCTGTAATGAAAGAAAATTCCAGAGGGTGGAAGCAGCCACTGAGGATAATCCTGCCCATTCTCTTACCAGATGGTGGTGGGGCAGTGATGGGACTGAGAGAATGGCCTCCTCTGAGGATCTTAATGGGCATACATATAAAGAGATATGTTTTTTCAGATAGGCTGGTCTTACTGATAACAATGTATTGTCGTTCCATTTGATTCTGATCTACACTCAAGTTATTGTTTTTGACCTAAAAGCCCCAAATGGTTTCAATCAGGATGTATGAAAATCTGTCTGTTCTCATATGAGCCTGCCTAAAATGTATGACCTTCAGCAGAGTCTCTGTTGATATTCCACCACCGCAAGAGGCTATGTTTATGAATACAGTGACAAACAAGGCTTTCTCTGTAGTATACCCTGGTTGTTGAACTGCAACCCAAAGTAAATCATGTTGTTTCAATCCCACTTAAACCTCAAAACAGGAACTCCCTGTGCTGCCCCAGCTCTGATGCCTTCTCATTCACCCATTCTAAAATGTCAGCTTGAAATATAGTTTTCATTATTGTTATATTGTTTCTTAATTAATTATTCACTGATTCATTATATCAGTTGTCACAACTTAGCTTGGGTGTCATAGGACCTTATTCAGGTTTTGGAGAGAAGGGGAATTAGCTATACTGATCTTCACACCTTTGTGCAGGCTTGTAAGGTCAGGACTGGCTCCATGATTTTAAACCTCCCCAATTCCCAGGTGGCATAGTGTTTGACTCCCGGGTGATTCCATTCTGTCACTTGATGATTGTACAGATTGGAAGTTGGGGTTGTTTGCTTTTTGAACCCATTGCCTCATGCCAGGCTAAGCCAAGACAGTAATTAATAAACTTGTGATTTTGCTTCATCTCATCATTGTGTGACTGAATGTGTTTGCCTTCCTATGCCTGATCCAACTCTTAGAGTAGGTTACAAAATATGCTTATTTTTCATGTTTTAAATAATTAACTGGTTTAAATCCTGCATTAATTATCTTCCATCCAACCTTATCTTGTTCCACATGTTCCACTGGCTGCCAGTCTGCTACTGAGCACAATTCAAAGTGCTTGCTTTAGCCTATAAAGCCCTAAATGGTTTTGGTTTGAACGTATTTCCCTTTATGAACCAGTTAGAGCGTTAAGCTCTGCCGGGCCCTGATCTTGAACCCATCCCACTCACAATCATGTCTGGTGGGGACCAGAGACAGGGCTTTCTCAGTGGTGGCTCCTTGACTGTGGAACTCCTGCCCAAGTGACATCAGATTGGCCCTCTCCCTCCCAGTGTTCAGGAAAAGGCTAAAAACCTGGCTTTGGAAGCAGGCATTCGGGAGTTGTGCAACATGGAATTTGATTTAATTGCAGCACCACGAATAACGACTATGAGACTAGGCATTATATTTTAATCTGTTTTAATTATATTTATATGTTTTATTGGTTTTTATTGCTAACTGTGTTGTATATGTATATTTGTATATATAATGTGGCATTGAATTTTGCCATATCTGTAAGGCACTCTGAGTCCCCTTCGAGGTGAGAAGAGTGGGCTGGAAATATAGTAAATAAACAAATAAATAAATATTATCAGTGGCAGCCTTCCAAACCTGGTCATTTCCTGGCCAGTGAAAAGTGGAAAGGATAAAAGGCAAATGCCCAAATATTTTTCCAGAGTTGAACACAATGACAGATATGTACAGGGATCTTTAGAAATCTCCTAGAGGTCTCTGAATATTATGTTATTGTCTAAGTAATGTCATTCTCTGTGAAGACATAAATATGAATTACAACATGGTAATTCACTAGCATAATGAACTTCACCTGGCAAATTGACAAACAATAAATAAATCAATGTAATCAATCAATCATTACTAAAATTAGTTTTGTTGTGTTGTGGTATACAGTATGTTGTCAAAAAAGGTTTTTCTCATTGTGATTGCTTCCTTTCTTACTTCTTTCTCCTGGAGAATTCTCATTCCCACATTCGTTTTCATCAACAACAATTTTGTATTAGACATAGTCAAAAGGTATCAGCGCCCTGCTTTGTACTGAGTAATGGTTCATTTATTGTAAAGACAAAAGACTGAGTCAAGGCAACTGTTTCTAAGAGCTGCCAGCAATAAAGATGGTTTTAAAAAGTGTTCTTATTTATAATTTTTCCATTAAATAAACATAGAAGGTAAAGACAGACGGGGCAGCTTTAGGAAACTCTGAAGCCATATGGACAATTGTATATTGATATTTTCCTGTGGGAACAATCTATTTTGAAATAAGTTCTGCTTAACAAATTATTCTATATGTGCCATGTTGCAAATGGGGAATACTTTATCATTTTCTCAAACAAGAATCACAGCCAGTCAGAATAGAACTGTCTGGTTTGGTTATGTCACAGAAAGAAGTTGCTGAAGGCACAGAGTAACTGGAACTGGTTCCTTTTTACATTCAAGGGCACCAACACAAGAGATCACTGTCAAGTCTGTAGGGATGCCAGTGGATGTATACGAGAAGAAATACGATACTGCCAGCCTTCTGTTGGCATTGAAGCACTGACTGATTGATGGCTATGAGAGTTGCCAGTCATTTTGGAGAACATACTGAATGTGCCACACATACCAAGAGTGTGAGCAACGGCTGTCAGCAACACAAGTAACAAACCATGTTAGAAAGAAGTGACGGATGATTCTTTTAAACCAAATTAATTAGGATTGTGACCACTTAATAACACCCATTCCCAAAGATATAAGTAGAACCAAGTATACACAGATTGGCATGTGTTGCTGCTAAAGAGATGTCATTAGAAATCCCAGGTATGCTTGGTTTGTTCGAACTAATGCATTGCATTATTCAATGTCATTTGGTTTTTAGACAGTCTCTGGGCAACTCAGGCACTGTGTACATGTAGCCCAAAAAATCATACTCGCTTTGCATTGGCCACTTTTATGCCACGTGACATTCATGATGATTTACATCTCTACTGGTTCTTTAGTCCTTGAACTACTTAAAAATAATTGGCTTTTATCCCACATTCTGGCCAAAGAATCCAATGAGTTCTAGAGTGTGGCAGTCCCCAACGATTGGCTTTGCAGTGGAACCGGGGAGGAGGAGTTAGGGGAGGAACAGACTGGATGATGGGAGGTGACAAGGATCAGAGTCACATGATAGCTCCCACCAGCAAGTGGACTTGGTCACAGCAGAATGTTTAATTTAAAATTTGTCATCATTAAAAAATGAATTTGGATACATAGATCTGTATATTTCTATATCAGTATTAGTGCACTTCTGTATAACAAGATTCCCACTTTGGGTGGGAATGTGTATATTCGCATGCTTGATGGGAAGGTAAAAAAACAAAACATCCACTGTCGTGTGGCTACCATTACTGCAAATGGGAAGAGTTTTTTTGCAAGCGAGCTTACATCAAAATACACATATAGCTGCTTAAGACAAACTCCCAGTATGATGGTATGGTGTGAATGGGTATTTTAATTATGTTTTTATGTTTGTTAATTTTAATAATTCTATTTCATGTCAGTGTTTTTATGCCCAAGGCACTGCATAAGTGCCATTTGTAAGCCGCCTTGAGTCCCCCTCAGGGTAGAGAAAGGTGGGATTTAAATATGGTAAACAAATGAATAACTAAATAAATAAATGTGTTGTCAAAGGCCTCACAACCCCTGAGGATGCCTGCCACCATTTTATTTCCCTGTTTCCCCCTATTCCTATGTCTCTCTCTCCCGAGTTTTTAATTAAGTGTTCATGTGGCCCGCCCTGTTTTTTACTGTTTTCTCTGATTTGTGCTGTAATATATATGATTATTTTTGCACTGTTATATTGTGTTATGATATGTTGTTTTATTTTGTTATATTGTATGGTGTCTGGGCATGGCCCCATGTAAGCCGCCCCGAGTCCCCGTTGGGGAGATGGTGGCGGGGTATAAATAAAGTTTTATTATTATTATTATTTATTATAGATGTGGGCAAAACGTCAGGAGATAATACTTCTGGAACATGGCCATACAGCCTGGAAAACACACAACAACCAAATAAAGAAATAAATAAAAGCTGATCTGAAATAAGGTTGTTTTTTTCCAGGTGTAGACAAGTCCTCAGTCAAGAACTTCTTGTCACATTCATTGTTCATTATGCCCACTAATAGGGCAGGGCATGATTCTTGAATCCTGAATAGATTGATTAAGAGCAGAAACCTATCAGTCATATTTTGGTTGCTCTTTTGTACCAGAAGTTTGAGAAAGAAAACCACCAGGAATTCAAAGCTGCAGTAACCACTGCAGTTCACAATCCCTTTCTGCCTGGAAAAGAAAACCCAGTAGAAATGATCTCCCAGTGGCAGGGTGCCATGCAGTACACGATGTTACTCTGCAGAACAACCAGCTTCACCCAGAGGTTCTGCAGCTCTGTGTTTGTAAGCCAATGAAGACAGAGTGTTTCAAGGAGGTGATGAATTATTCTTCAGAGGGAGGACAGCAGCTGTACTCCTTGGTGAGATGCCTTCTGGCATGCTTCCCACACCTATTTTCTGGGCTATATCTAAACTGGCATTCGCTTTCTTGTGAGGGGAAAGGAATAAAATAATAGCATCCATGACAAATTCCAGCAAAGGATAGGGTCAAAAAAATTAAAAAGGCAAAAGAAGGTGTACTCAAGATAAATTGGAATAGCATGTAAGAATAATGCAGAGAAAAGACAATAAATGAACATTTGGCAATTATACTTGGTACACTGTAGAATAATTCTATGCCATCTGTAACTTTACTGCTGGATTGGGAGTCACAATCGGGAATGCAAGAACGAGGAGTAACTGATTTAGTTTACTAATTAAAGAGACATTCCGAATATCTAATGTACACATAGAATGCCATAGTATGTTCAGACAGACATCTCTGGGTAAAATTCAAAAAGAATTTCCAAAGGAAGAAACAAATAACAAATACAATTGGACATCCATATAAGTAAATTCTGCATCCATAGCTTTAAAAAACCTTTGTTTTGCCATTTTGTATAAGGGACACCATCTTACTATGCCATTGTATATAATGGGATTTCAGCATTCTGGAACCAAACAACAGTGGATACCAAAGCCCCACTGCAATAACCAGAATCCTTTCTCATCTAGATAAAGGTAAAGGTTTTCCCTGACATTAAGTCTAGTCATGTCCGACTCTGAGGGTTTTGTGAACATCTTGTCTATGTTTTGTGAACTTTGGAAATACTCTTTCTTTTGGTCCTAACATGCATATTTGGTGAGGATATAAGATAAAACTTTCTCACTTTTTCCTCCCAGACTGTGGAAATCCTGCCTTTTCCCACCACTTCTCCTTCCCCTGGAAAATAAAGGCAGGTGTTTGACAACTAACATGGTAACACAAAAGAAATTCTAATACAACATGTTATACTTATTTTCCTTACCGATTCTGTTTTAAACGCTTTCAGACTTTTAATTCAGTGTTGTGTTGATGTGATGACTGATTGATTGATTGATTGATTGATTGCTTTTAGCGATGTTCTTTTTAATCTGTTGTAAACTGCCTTGGGTTTTGCATTGGGAGAGAAGCAGGATGTTACATAAATTAATTAATAAATATGAACATCTGCAGATATCTCCTCCCTCATTCTATTTTGGGATATATTTCAGACGTTTGTGGTGGGTAAATCTGTCAGTTTTGCTTTCTCTCACATTCAGATTTTGTGAATTATTCTAAATGAAAAATGAAAAAAATTCTCACAATTGTTAGTCACACAAAAGGTATACACTGAAGTCTTAATTTCCCTCCTCCACTACCTTCCAAATGATAGCCTATTTGGAGACACCAGCCTGATGCAATCATCAAAGTGCTGCTGATACATTATGATGGAGACAAAAGAAAGGCAGAAAACCCTTACTCAGCCCCAAATCAACCAGAAAACACAGTACACTGGTAACAAAAGTGTCAGTCACGCTGCAATGATCCAAAGAGGCATGTAATAGAGCAGCCTTCCTTAAATGGCCTGTGAACCCAACCCCATGCCTTGTCAAATTCTGTTGCCTGGTACCATGGAGGCCATCAAAAGAGTACCCTCATCTGCAGAAACCTTTGCCACCCTTGTCTGAGTATACATTTCTGATGAAGACATGTAGACTTTGTATTGCACACACTTTCCCCATTGGTTCACCCAATAAGAATATGGCACCAACAAGGATGTCACTTAACAAATATGGCTACTTTTGCCTTTTATATTTATATTTTAATTTTTAAATATTTATCATAGTCATCATGGTGAGTCTAAAGCAGCAGTTCTCAACCTGGGGGTCATGATCCCTAGAGGGGTTGATTGGCAATTTGAGAGGGGTTGTGCCGTCCGCCGGACAATAAAAAACTATAAAACTGAAACGTGCTGTCCTTTATCCGGGCGAACTGCAAATCCCTATAAGCTGTCCTATAGATATTGAACGACTGAGTCTGGATAACTTCAAAAAAGGATGTTTATTCATACAAGGTTGTAAACCTGGCACAGATCTTAAAGTTGCAGAAAATGAAACAAATTTCCATAGGTTTTAGTTGCAGAATTATCCCTGGTTCCAGAAGGCAAAGATGATTATAAAACCACTATACCCTAATCACTCTGTCTATATTAGAAGGAGAAACTCTTTCCTTCCCTATCTTTACAGCAAAGATTAGTTCTAGAAGCGACAGAATAACCCTGCTCCTCTAACTAGATTTCCTATTCCAGATCAATATAATTCAATACTTATCTAATTTGGATAGGCTTAGATTGGCCTGGTTTTGAGGATGATTTGTCCCAGTTAGCTTTGCACAGCTCCAGCACGTTGGAAGACTATAGCCAGAATGAAGCTCTAAAATGGAGACTAGACCCTGGTAAAAAGGGCGGTCCTAAGATGTTGCACTCTTTGACCAATCACTGCAAAGAAAACTGCAGCCAGCTCTTGCAGATTCCAAGCCACTTTTCCTAGGCTTTTGCAGCCAGAGGCTCAAACAAAATGTAAAGGAGGGAAAACAAACAAACGACCAATAGGTAAGGCAAACCATCGTCCTGGGGGACGGAACACTCCCCGCTAAATTCCCAGGATGTGGGAATTTACCAATCAAAAACATACAAACACCTTTGTATACACAACAATACAAACACTAGAACTTTAAACATCTCCAATAAGCAACACGAGGTCACTAATTGGTCTGTCCAAAATGGACACTTTGTCTCTGTTGCAAGTCTTTAATTGAACTTTCCTGACCTTACCATCCGGGCAAGGAAAGGTCTTTAATACAATGCCCATGGGCCACGCATGGCGGGGCAAGTCTTTGTCCTTTAACAACACAACGTTGTTAACCTCAATGTTGTCCTGTGGGCTTTGCCAGATTCTTCTAGCTTGAAGCTGGCTTAAGTACTCAGCTTTCCACCTTTTCCAAAAGTGGTTGGCCAAGGACTGCACCTGTTTCCACAGGGCACGGTGAGTTCCGTCCGGAACTGGCAACATGACGTCCTTCCATCCTGGCACCTTTTGTGTCAAAATAAGTGCAGGAGTCAGTGGTTGTAAGTTCTCAGGGTCACTGGTAAGGGGAACCAGCGGCCGGTTGTTGATAATTGCGGTAACTTCCGCCATAAGTGTCACCAAAACATCATGCGTCAATGACCTATGACTCAAAAGCATGGCATTAAGGATTTTGCGACTAATACCAATCATCCTCTCCCAAACACCACCCATGTGGGAGGCGTGAGGAACATTGAAAGTCCACATAATTTGTTCAGTATTCGTAAAGTTCTGAACCTTTGGGTCTCTCCCAAACCTAGACACACAATTGAGTTCTTTGGTCGCACCTACAAAATTGGTGCCACAGTCCGACCGAATTGACTTAATTGGCCCTCTGAGGGCTATGAACCTTTTCAATGCGTTTAAAAATGATGAAGTGTCCATCCCTTCTATGACTTCTATATGGACAGCTCGTATTACTAAACAAGTAAACAAAACTGCCCACCTCTTGTTATTTACAACACCACCCCTGGTTTTCCTAGTGACAACCTCCCAAGGACCAAACACATCGATTCCCACATGGGAAAAGGGTGGGTCTGTCAAAGTCCTATCCTGAGGTAGTTCTGCCATCAACTGACTTTGACAGTTTCGTCTGAGTCGCCGACATTTGACACATTTGAAAATACAACTGTTGACCAACCTTTTGGCATTAACTACCCACAGACCATCATTTCTAAGGGCTGCCTCAGTTAGAGTTCTACCCTGATGATGGATCCTTTCATGGTGATGCCGAACGAGCAGCAATGCAGTGTGACTATTAGGGGGTATGATGATGGGGTTTTTTATGCACGCCTTGAGTTTAGCTTTGGCTAACCTTCCTCCAACTCTCAAAATACCCTCCTTGTCTAGAAATGGGTTTAACTCATTTAGAAGACTTTGATTAGGGATGTTGAGCCCTTGCTCTAGCCTAGCTATTTCCTGCTTGAAAGCAGATCTCTGCACTGACTTGAATATGACGCTCTTAGCCTTTATCATATCCTGGACCTGTAAAGGCTCACTATCTTTGCAAGCTAAACGATGTATAAGCCTAGCAATTGCTCTAAGAAGACTGTGCCACTCCGAAAAACGTTCAAAACGGTGTGGTTCCAGGCAAGATCTTTGGCCCATCTTGATTTCTGTGGTTGATTTGCAGGCTTTCACCTCTGCACTTCGTGAGACTTGAGCATTCATAATGTCCGAAAACCTTTGCTCATCTTTCGAGAGCGCTATGGCTTCGTCTCTCTCAGAGACTTTGAAGGTGGAGGAATACTCTGGAGTTATTCCTTGGCAGTAGACTGAGATGTGACTTAGGCAACTGCGCACAAGTGTAGGACGTCCACCTTTAAGCACCTGTGCTTGATTGGAGTCCAACAACGATGGTGGGTGCATCTTGTTTATGCACACTGGGCCTATGACTGTCCAGCCTAATGGCAATTGTTGTGCGATAGGTGCACCTGGAGGTCCTTTAACTTGGTCGTTCACACAGAACAAGCTCGGGCAGTCCGAGCCAAGCAAAAGGGCAATGTCCACATCTGGCTGAAAGGCTGGTATGGCATTCTTTAACCGTCGCAAATGTGGATGAGCCTCCACAACTTCTCTAGTTACAATTTGTTTTTTGTTCCGAGGGATGGAGGAACACTCAATCAGGTCTGGCAACTTGAACTGTCTCTTCTGGTCGCAAGAGGAGACAACAAAGCCAGATGCTATGCGACCCTGCAACTTCTTTTTTCCTGCACATGTAGTCATGGTGTAATTGACCATCTTGGTTTTAAGGTCAAACATGCGGAAGAACTCTGGAGTAGCTAGGGAGGCGTCGCTCTGTGAATCCAGGGCCACATAGAGTCTCTTTCTAAGCCAAGGGCTCTTGGCTGGATATACATCCGCTAGGCAGATAGGATGACAAACTCTTAACTGGTGCACGTCAGAGCATAGTTCAGTACAGGCGACCGATGGAGCATCCTCCTGCATCCGTGACGCGGCCTGCATGTTGGTGGCTTCAGTAGATGACCCTTCTTTGGAAGACGTGTCCCCTTTGGCGCGGGAGACAGCGTCAGAATTGTGCATCGCGGTGCAATGCTTAAGGCTGTTACACCTTGCGCATTTGACGTCCTCTTTGCAGTTGGATGCAAAGTGAAGAGTTGCTCCACAGCACCTAAAACATACGCCCAGCTTCTGTACAATCTGTTGTCTTTCTTTATAAGGCTTCTTGCCAAATTCCCGGCAGTTGGCCAAACTGTGAGGCTTTTGGTGAATGGGGCAGAGCACCTCCTTCACCTCTGACTTGGATTCGTTGGCCCTGTGCTGAGTTTCAACAGCCTTAACACTAACCGGTCTTTTGGCCTCTCTGGATGGTTTTTTCTCCACTTTAGGTGCCTTCTCTGGCTGGGTCCCTTGGTATAAGGTGGGGAGGCCCGTCTGCGGATCATTCCTTTCTCTGGCCGCCCTGGTGATGAACTGGACCAAATGAGAAAATGGAGGGTATGCCTGGGAGTGGGCCTCCTTGTAGTTGAAGACCTCCTGTCCCCAGCGTTCTTGCAAAGTGAAGGGCAGCTTGGTCAAGATCTGCCTCTGGGACAGGTGCTGATCGAGGCACTTCAAACCGGGCAGTTCTGGATTCTCCTTGGCCGACTCTAATTCCGTAAGGAGATCGCTGAGGTCCCACAAGAGTTTGAAGTCTTTGAGTTTTAAAGCTGGGAACCTTTGGAGCTTGTCCATAAGAGATGCTTCAATCTCTGTGCTGGCCCCATACCTCTGCTGCAACCTGGCCCAGGCCTTTTCCAGGGCTTTGTCGGGATCGGCTACGTGGGCTGCGTAGATCTTCTTAACTTGTGAGGATGAGGCTGGGCCCAACCATGCAGCCAGAAGAGTCAGTTCTTCCTCAGGCAATAACTTTAAGTCTCTGATTGCTCTCTGGAAGGTGGCCTTCCAGAGAAGAAATTCCTCAGGCTTGTCCGAAAACTTTTCGACACCCTTGTCCTTAAGATCTCTTCTGGGGCTTCTGATGATGGAGACAAGCTGGGACTCTGGCGTCGAAGGGAACAATTGAGGAGTTTGCTGTTGTGGAGTGGACTCCCACCGTGCACCTTGCGTCAACCTTTGGCCTCTTGGAGGGATGACATCAACCACTGACGAATCGGTGGCTCCCTGTGCAGCTGTCTGTAAGGGCCAACTAGCACTCGGCCTTGAGGCCCTGATTGACTGACCTAGGGATTTAGCAGGAGGCACAGGTAGCTCGAGCAAGGGTGAGCTCCCCGCTATGACGCTCTGCTCTGCAGGAAACTCAAAAGTGACTTTGGGGCCCTGCTCTGGGTAAGGAGAGAAGTCTTCCTGTTCCTCATCCGAAAACTGGCTGTTTAAGCTATTAAGATGCACAAGCACCTTGGAAGAAGGGTCCTGCTTCGGCAACTGACTTACATTTTCTTCTGTGAGTGGCTCAATTAGGGCCTTGGCCAAAGTCTCAGCCCTTACCTTTTTGGCAGTAGCATCCATCCTTATTCTAAGCATTTCTATTTCACCTTGCCTTTGGGCCTGTTCCATTTGCATTTCGCTTTGTCTACGGGCCTGTTCTATTTGCATTTCGCTTTGTCTACGGGCCTGTTCTATTTGCAGTCGTTGCTCTTCTTCTTTAAAGGGAAGGGTGAGATCAGCTGCCTTAGCATCAGCCTCTGCCCCCGCTACCTTGCTCTTTAGCTCTAGACGTGCAGCCTCCTTAATGTGCAAGGCAGCTAGGGAAGAGATGGCACTCCCAGCAGCAGAAGACTTGCTAGAGTGGCTATGTTTAGATGATGCACACTCCCTTAGTTTAGATACCTGGCTAGAGCGGTTGGACTTAAGACTAAGTGCCACAGCAGGTGATTTTAAAAGATTGGTCTCATGGCTGCTTAAGGAAGACTGATTTCCTTTTGGCTCAGACCTTAGATTAACAGATGGAGAACTAAATTCCAAGGCATCTAGAATTGCCCTCACCTTATTTTCTTTCTCATTAGTGTCAGCTAAGACACTCACTATTTCTAACTCTGAATCCTTGGCGTTAATGCGCTCGAGGACCTGGACTATCTTAGACACCAAACCCCTCCAAATACCGAAGGTCTCTTCAAGGTCTGTCTGTAATATGGATGGCACCCTTGTAATACCCAAGCTCTCAATTCTGTCCATTAATGTTGTGATGCGCTCCCATGCCGAACCTAACCTCACATGGAGGAGCTCCTTTTCGTCTATTAGATGGGCTAGCATCTTGGCTGAAGGGTGCTTTATCCTTTGGGGCCTTTCATTCCTAATTTCAGCCTCAGAAGGAGATATACCATCTGTATCATCTTGAAATTGCATAGACATTATGTATTCTTATTAGCAAGTAAATTTACAACAAAAGCCAATACAACATACCAGCAAGTAAATTTACAATAAAAGCAAATGCAATATATAATACAATGCACAACACTTAACCATAGCAATATATATCACTAAGTAACTATACTTTACAAAGATTGTGACCTTTGGCGCCAAACTTTGGTAGGCAAGCTGCAAAATGCCAACTGACAGCAACTTGCCACTTGATACCTCCCTTGCCCGAGTGACGTAAACTGCCAAAATGGCGACTTCGCCAAATTTTCAAGCACCTTGTGCTCCGCGGCTCGAGGCCTGCCGCCGAAGGAGCACCGAGGCTGGCTTTGGAAAGGAGGAGAGAAGAGACGCCTCCTCCCCGCTGTGAAGGGAGGTCACCACCGCAGGACGATGAGACAGGTCACCACCGCAGGTCAATGAGGCAGGTCACCACCGCAGGATGATGAGACAGGTCACCGCCGCAGGTCAATGAGGCAGGTCACCACCGCAGGATGATGAGGCAGGTCACCACCGCCGGACCATGAGGCAGGTCACCACCGCCGGGCGACTGTCCCGGCCGAGATCCTAGCCACTGTGAAGACTCAGCCAGAACTTTCTTTTGGAGTTGCCAGGCTTATCTGGGTCCCGGCCTGGTGCTTCTGGACTCACCACCTCTGTGTGAGCCCAAAGACTGCTGCTGGAGCTCCGCGGCTCGATACCTGCCACCGAAGGAGCTCGGGGTAGATTGCTGGGTTTTGCACAGCCGTGCAATTGCAGAAACAGCCGCAGCTGAAGAGCAGGATACTGCAGAGGCTGAAGGAATGGCAGCAAGCTTCACTGCAACAGACCAACAAAATCAAAGTCTCTATGGCCGTGCAGGCTAGCTCAAGCGGAAAACCGCTGATCGTCCTCAAAACTGTGCCGTCCGCCGGACAATAAAAAACTATAAAACTGAAACGTGCTGTCCTTTATCCGGGCGAACTGCAAATCCCTATAAGCTGTCCTATAGATATTGAACGACTGAGTCTGGATAACTTCAAAAAAGGATGTTTATTCATACAAGGTTGTAAACCTGGCACAGATCTTAAAGTTGCAGAAAATGAAACAAATTTCCATAGGTTTTAGTTGCAGAATTATCCCTGGTTCCAGAAGGCAAAGATGATTATAAAACCACTATACCCTAATCACTCTGTCTATATTAGAAGGAGAAACTCTTTCCTTCCCTATCTTTACAGCAAAGATTAGTTCTAGAAGCGACAGAATAACCCTGCTCCTCTAACTAGATTTCCTATTCCAGATCAATATAATTCAATACTTATCTAATTTGGATAGGCTTAGATTGGCCTGGTTTTGAGGATGATTTGTCCCAGTTAGCTTTGCACAGCTCCAGCACGTTGGAAGACTATAGCCAGAATGAAGCTCTAAAATGGAGACTAGACCCTGGTAAAAAGGGCGGTCCTAAGATGTTGCACTCTTTGACCAATCACTGCAAAGAAAACTGCAGCCAGCTCTTGCAGATTCCAAGCCACTTTTCCTAGGCTTTTGCAGCCAGAGGCTCAAACAAAATGTAAAGGAGGGAAAACAAACAAACGACCAATAGGTAAGGCAAACCATCGTCCTGGGGGACGGAACAGGGGTCGTGGCACTGCCTCTTTAGGCCCCACCTCCTTCTACCAGGAATGACTGCCAGGCTAAAAGGCCAAGCCCAATGCGCCATCCACAGAGTGCCAAAAAGGCCCCGAGGGGTCTAGGACTTCAGAGAAGTTGCTGGGAGAGGCCTCCTTGCCAGTCCTGATAAAGCTGCAGACACAGTTGCCAGGAGAGGCACACATGCAGCTGCCAGGAGAGCAGCTATTCTGGGAGAACGGCACACTACCACTGAGTGCAGCTGAGGTATCAGAGCCTCCAGGCTGCTCCTTGAGGCAGAGAGTACCCACTTGCTGGCCTCCAGGTATGTGGTCTCAAGCACTGTGGTGGTGGCCCTCTTTCCCATACGTTTCCTGATGCTGGGAGAGGGACACATTCCAGCATGGACTCTCTCACACTTTCTGGAGGCCCAGGAGCCACAGAGCTAATTGCACATGGGGCTTGGCTCAGTACCGCCCTCTGCCTCTCTGCATCCCTCAATTGACTCCGTGGCTCCTGGGTTTCCAGACAGTGGGAGAGAGCCCATGCCAGAGCACATCCCTTTCCCAGCAATGGCAAACACACAGGGGAAGAGTGCCAGTGCCGGCCCCTGGGCACACACTCCCTGCACTGGCCCTCTTCCCCCACATGCTTGTCAATGCCAGGAAAGGGACTCTGGCTGGCTGCTGCTATGGAGGGACAAATCTATCCCCTATTCTGATTAGGGCTTTCTGATGCTGAGTAAAATTCTGGAAAATGTAATTTAGGCCAGGGCCTTTTGAGTTCTCCACCATGGAGATCCTCAAACTATTTCCCAGAATTCTGTGCTTTCTCAGTTTTTATCCCAGAGAACCAAAATTCAAAGGGAAAAGTATTCAGTAAGTTTCAGTTCTTAAGTTTTTGGTGCAGGCCACGAACACATAGATATTGCATCATAACTACGAATTCAACTAATTTGATACGACTTGTGACAACTAATGAAAAAATTGCACACCCCTAATATTTTCAATGTGGAAAATAAATTTTAATAACAGAAAGATTGATTTCTATGCAAAAATGCAATTGAAAAATGCCTCAATTTAGTGTCTAAGGCAGATTCATTTGTCTCACAGGGCACTTCCAGACAGGCCCAAAATGTGGGACCTGTTGGATTTTTACCTGAGTCATTCAAACAATGCCTCAGATAAAAGAGGAATAATTTGAGATAAAGCAGGTAAACCCTGCTTTGTACTGAATTATTTAGATACTCCATTAGATCCAGGCCTTTCTCAAAGGCCCAATTGTAATGGCGTATGGGCCCTATGGGGACAGACTTCCGCAGTCCCAGTAGTCTGTCCCCACAGCCCAATTCACTTTTTGGGGGGCCCATAAGCTCACAGAAGCAAAGAAGGCACCACCCCTTCCCCAACGACCCTAAAAACCTTAAAGGTAAAGAGAAACTTACTGGGTCACCATGAGGGTGCTTTGGTAACCCTCCTGGGATGTAAAAATGATGCACCAGAAGGTGGGGGGTAGGAGCAATTTCTGCTCACCTTGGGATTTTTATGTGCCAGGAGGACTGCTGAATCAGCCACATAGTGATCCAGTAGGTTTTTCTTTATTTTTAAGGCTTGGGGGAGTTGGGTGGCCTGATTGCATCCCGAAAGTTTTCGGGATGCGATGGGGACACCCACCCAGGAAATCCAGGGTTTTGGAGAGAGGTGTGGGAACGTAAACCCACTTCAGAGCAGGTTCCTTTAACCTGCTCCAAGGTGGTTTAAGTCTAGGCTGGAAGCGCCCACTTTCTATTACATGAAGGGCCCTTAGTAATATCCATGAATGCAGGAAGTTAGGTTACCAACTTTTCCCACATCCTTGAAATAAACAGGAACACTGGAGGATTCACACAAAAAAGTGACTCTTAATATATGGAAACACACTACTATTGACCAGTTTCAAGCATGATAGCAGCTTGTGGTGTATGTACAAATACATATGGCAAATGCACATATAAAGTTGGGGGAATAGGTACCATACTGCGAGAGCCTTTGTTGATCACCGTCTCTTTATACTGTGTAAATGGGCTGAATTTACACAGAGAGTATGCTCACCCCCAGGTGCCTTCCCTGGAACTGTTGGTGTTAACTTGTCACTAAACAGGAGTAGTAGGAGAACATTTTTCATGTAACAAACACAGAATTACACACATTACACACAGATACAGGTATTTCTCAGGATGCTAATAATGATCTATAGGAGGAAACTTCTGGGTAAGAAATACTAACCCTAGAGCATACACATTCATTCTGCTACCACTCTGTTCTCTCATCGATTTCAAGCTTTCAATCACTGTGTGACTCATATATAGCGAAAGAAAAATTGTTCAGCTACACGGGGAGAGCATAAATATTATATTTTACTTGGTATCATAATTAACTGCATGCTTCAAATATTTCTTTCCTGTTTGCTTTCACAATAGGTAGAATAATTTACCATTAATAGAATTAAGATATCCCTCTTTAAGAAAAAGAAGAAAAATGCTTTAAGAATTTTTTCTGTTATTTCTTGCTGATACATATTTTACAGGCTCAATGCTCATGTGGAAAAAATGAGAAATTATAGATATTTTTTATCTAGAAGTTATATATTTAATTTTTTCCCTTTTCTTCTGCTGGGGATACATAGAAATGAACCACCAATGAAAAAAAAAGCATTAAAAGCTTTTGATTACAGGGAAAAAAATGAATCAGAGGGTTGTTGTATGTCTTTCGGGCTGTGTGGCCATGTTCCAGAAGCATTCTCTCCTGACGTTTCGCCCACATCTATGGCAGGCATCCTCAGAGGTTGTGAGGTATGGAGAAAACTAAGCAAAGAGGTTAATATATATCTGTGGAAAGTCTAGGGTGAGAGAGGTCAGTATGAATGTTGTGTAGTTAATCACTTTAATTAGCATTGAAAAGCTTATCTGCTGTCTTCTTCCTGCCTCTGGGGCATCCTTTGTTTAGAGTCGTTAACTGCCCTTGGTTGATTCATGTCTGGAAATCCTCTGTTTTCAGAGTATTGCTTTTTATTTACTGTTCTGATTTTTGAGTTTTGTAATACTGGTAGCCAGATACTCCAACCATCACCCAAGTCAAAAAAGGAGCACAATCAAAGCCCTGACAGACCGTGCACAAAGAATCTGCGAACCTCACCTCCTCCAAGGTGTACTCAACCACCTAAACTGGGCTCTACAGGCCAATGGATACTCCACCACAGACATCAGAAGAGCTGCAAGGCCAAGAACAAGCCATGAGAGTCAAGACAAAGATCCACCCAGAGGAAAGGTGTCCTTACCATACATCAAGGGAACTACTGACCGCATAGGGAAGCTGATGAAGAAGCACAACCTACAAACTATCTACAGACCCACGAAGAAAATCCAACAAATGCTACGGTCAGCGAAGGACAAGAGGGATCCTCTCTCTTCTGCAGGAGTCTACCGGATACCATGCAGCTGTGGACAAGTCTACATAGGGACCACCAAACGCAGCGCCCAAACAAGAGTTAAAGAACATGAAAGGCACTGCAGACTAATTCAACCAGAGAAATCAGCCATAGCAGAGCATTTGATGAACCAGCCTGGACACAGAATACTATTTGAGAACACAAAAATGCTGGACCATTCTAACAACTATCATGTCAGACTACACAGAGAAGCCATTGAAATCCACAAGCATGTGGACAACTTCAACAGAAAGGAAGAAACCATGAAAATGAACAAAATCTGGCTACCAGTATTACAAAACTCAAAAATCAGAACAGTAAATAAAAAGCAATACTCTGAAAACAGAGGATTTCCAGACATGAATCAACCAAGGGCAGTTAACGACTCTAAACAAAGGATGCCCCAGAGGCAGGAAGAAGACAGCAGATAAGCTTTTCAATGCTAATTAAAGTGATTAACTACACAACATTCATACTGACCTCTCTCACCCTAGACTTTCCACAGATATATATTAACCTCTTTGCTTAGTTTTCTCCATACCTCACAACCTCTGAGGATGCCTGCCATAGATGTGGGCGAAACGTCAGGAGAGAATGCTTCTGGAACATGGCCACACAGCCCGAAAGACATACAACAACCCTGTGATCCCGGCCATGAAAGCCTTCGACAACACAAAAAAATGAATGTTTATACTCTGTATCCTGTATGGTTTATAAAAGTTCAATAAGAAGGGGTGAGTGGAATTGTAGTCTGGAGTCAGATATTGTATTCCTGGAAGTAGATACCAGTGGTTTAGAAGCCTGAAAACACCACATTTTGAGATATCTTTTGAAATGTATAGCTTAAAAAAGTCATGGAGGGAGCGGGGAAAGAGATCTAACTGTCCCTTTCAATAAGAAGAAATCAGTTTTAAACGTTTCACTAACACTTCACTATGGGTGTCGTTCCAATATGGTTACAAAATGAATCCAACTTCAGTAACTTATTAGAATCACTAAACTTCTGAAAGGCTCTAGCAAGGAGGAGTAAAGCCGATTAAACAATAAGAAGTGAGAAAACTGAAACAAATGATAATAGTTTCACTCGGTGCTAGAATAGCTGAGACTATTAAGAAGCAAGCAGATGTATATGGAATACTCTTTCGTGCTGCACTGCTTCCCAAATGCTGGAGTTGGTTTGAAGCCAGTTTATTTTTTATTTTATTTTATTTGTTTCCAAGACTGCATCTGGCCTAGCTTTGGTATGGCTCCCTCAGCTATAGCCATATGTTCCCTTCTCTCCCCCCCTCATTGATGTCACAGGTTTTCCTCTGCCCCAGGAAGAAGAGGATAGAACAGTGGTGCCTATTATTTCCTATGGTCACATAGGATGCTATCAGGTGAAACTTACGGTAACCTTCTGGGACTATTGTTAATCAACGCTTCAAGATACAGTGGTGCCCTATGCTATGCGTTATGTGTATAAAACGGCTTTGTTTTTTCCATTTCTCCCTCCCCCCTCCCCACCCGTATGCAATTGTCAACAGTAACACTGTTATTATTTCATTGACAATGCACTTAGGTGTGCTTGGGAGTTAGTTTATTGCAGCTGACAGTTTATTTATACAGATGCTGTTGATAGCCATGTCTTCTTGAAAAGGACATATCATAGCTTGGAAGTGTTACTTTTGAAGAAGGTAATTCCCGGAATCTTTTCTGGCTATTCAAAGATAACTGAGGTCCCTTCTACACTGCCATATGATCCAGAAGATCAAAGCAGATGATTCACATTATCTTCTTTGAACTGGATTATATGAGTCTATAAGGTAAAGGTTTCCCCTGACATTAAGTCCAGTCATGTCTGACTCTGGGGGTTGGTGCTCATCTCCATTTCTAAGCCGAAGAGCTGGCGTTGTCCGTAGACACCTCCAAGGTCATGTGGCTGGCATGACTGCATGGAGCACTGTTACCTTCCCGCCGGAGCAATACCTATTGATCTACTCACATTGGCATGTTTTTGAACTGCTAGGTTGGCAGAAGCTGGAGTAACAGCGGGCGCTCACTCCGCTCCGGGGATTTGAACCTGGGACCTTTCGGTCTGCAAGTTCAGCAGCTCAGTGCTTTAACACACTTTGCCACCGGGGCTCCATATGAGTCTATATTCCCATATAATTCAGTTCAAATCTGGATTTTATATGGCAGTGTAGAAGGGGCCTGAGGGAAAGCGGTGATGGTACATTAAATGCAAAGAATGCCTTTTGGTTGTGTCTTCTTTGTACTGTCTCAAATGATGTTCTGACACTCCTTAGTATGAGCAACACTAGAAAATTTTGATGCAAAATTTTGGAGTCAAAGGTCTGCACCTGCCCAATTTATGGAAATTCTGGATTGCCATGGGTTGCATGCTACCACTTTCCTGAACAATCTTCTGGTCACTTTCTATTTTTGAATGTTTTAATTGGAGACTTTATCAAGTGCAGGGGGAGTCATTAAATGGACAATTTCATCTCTGTGAAAGCCCCTTGGAATATGATTTCCTTTTTCAGATCAGTTTTATTTATTTATTTGTTTGTTTATTTACAGTATTTATATTCCGCCCTTCTTACCCCGAAGGGGACTCAGGGCGGATCACACTGTACACATATAAGGCAGACAGTCAATGCCATATAACATAGAACAGAGACAGAGACATGAGTATGACATCTTGCCAAGAAAACCCTATTATACATTCACCTTAGTGTCAATATAAATAAGAAATTACCTGGAGACACACAACAACAGCATTGAATAAGGACGTATGTGCCCATGTGACTCACAATTCCCACCCTGTGGTAGGTGATGTGGAGGTGGAGACAGAGAGCTGACAGAGAGAGCATGTCCAGGGACCACATACTCATTCCCTACCCCTCATAAGACTGTGAGCAAAGCTTTCAAAGATGTGGTCAGGCTTTTCCAGTGAGGATAGGTTGAAGCTAACATGTCAGCCTAAGCATATAAAAGAGAATTTGGGTTTAAGATTTATTATTTCTCTATATTAGTCTCCCTCCCAAACTAGTTAAAAGAAGCATATTTAACTCATTACGCTCACCAGACCACACGATGAAACATTGCTGCTGGAAGAGCTCTACTGGAGCTATATAACACAAATGCTTGTCTACATAACAGCCCATCTTATGGAGAGTGTGTGATTGCATTTGTTTGTCGTTTTCAGATAGCTGCTAGAAAGCAATTTGGTTTTCTCTCATTGCTGCAGCAAACAGAATTTGGCATAAACATTTGGATGTATTCGCTTAACGGCTTTCCCATCTACTGAAGTTTCATTAGGGAGCCATGTGCCTTCGCAAAGGATGAATGGTTTCATTAGCACCGAGACTAATAAACTTATAAAAGTTAATAATGTGAATATGTTTGATTTGTAATTATGCACATAGACATTAAGAACCACCAAAAAGCCTATTTAATAATACCCAGATTTTTCTAGGCTTAATACAGGTGGGATAGCATGGATTTCTCTCAAAGTCAGTAGCACATAGTATGCACCAATTTCTTTCCTTTCTTTGTCTCAGGCCCCTTCCACACAGCTATGGAAAATCCACATTGAACTGGATTATAGGACAGTTGGATTCAGATAATCCAGTTCAAAGCAGATATTGTGGATTATCTGACTTGATATTCTGGGTTTATATGGCTGTGTGGAAGAGCCCTCAATTTCCAGGCTTCAATATCCCTTTAGGATTTGAAAGCTGAAGATATTATGTTTGCTATCCTGAACTACCAATGCTTAACTTCTGCTGCCAGAAGGAAATCAGAATAATAACTGAGTTGAAGTGTTATGGTTGAGCCTTATGGCTCCGATACTGGGAGACGTGGTCGTAAGACTCCTCGAGAGTCAGACTCTCTTGAGGAGCGAGAGAGGAAACGGCTGCGGGACTTATTTGCAGAACCAACAGACGAAGATTCCTTTGAGGGTTTTACCGAGGGAATGGAGGAAGAGGTGGTTAGCTCAGAGGAGGATGACATGGAATGGACTCGTGTGAGGGAGGATTTGGGTGTCACCGGCAATGCTAGTGTGGGAGGCGACTGGCGGGTTGCAGGATCGGACCCGTGGACGAGTTGGAGGGATGGAACGGGATCCACAGCTAGGGATGCTGTGGGGCGTAGTCAAAGGTGTTTTAGCTCTGATGATGATGATGATGATGAGGCACCTGGAATTAGGGTAACAGCTGACAGCGATGAGGAGTTGTAAACTGGCATAAAATGGGGTTTAGAATCCAGGGCTAATTGCGTTGGGCAAGGTAATCTGGACGAACGCTTGGGCTCTTGTTGGGAATTTCCTGAAGACGGGTGTGCTTCGTTTGCTGAATACGTAAGTTACCAAGGACACTGGGCATAGACGGCGGGAGGAACTGTGTGGGCTTTTGTTGTGCAACCTGTGTTTAATCTTATTAGCTTGGACCTCCGTCGTCTTCTTGACGGACATTAATTGCCTATTCTGGATTGACGCTGGACTGACTGACTGACTACGACCTCGGACTACACCTTCTGTGGCTTTCGGTGGAATTGGTGAATCAAAGACATCTGTACCTGGCTTTCGACCTCGGACCGGACTGGGACCCTGCTGACCGTTGCTACCCTGATTGAAGTGCCTGGATCCGGATTCCGTTTGTTGCACGGAGGAGTAACAACCTTAGTTTCCCATTTGCAGCTTTCAAGTAGCAGAGAGGAATCTGCTGCCAGCTATTTATGTTTCTTTGAATCCTTGTTTATCAACTTTTGTTTGTTTAAATTGCCAGGCTGAAGTAAGCATTTTCTGTTTAACCCGGATTAAACTCCTGTTTAATCCGGTTTATCTTTTGAACCACTTTTAGTATCAGCGGAGTCTTTTTTGTGTATCTTTTACACTGAAGGCAAGTGTTTGCCTAGTCTTTTGTTTCATACGGGCACTTTTTAGTTCTGTAACTTTAATAAACTGTGTTGAACTTTATCTGGTGGCGTTCTGTCTTTGACATGAACTCTGTTGATCCTCATTCTCCAATGCAGGTCATGTACCAAGATTATAATGATGAGTTCTATCTCCAAATTGGACTAGATCTAAACAACCAGCTGCATTTGACCAGACCTAGAATTGAGAAGCCATCCAGGATCATACTTCAGCAACTGGGGCTGGATCTACACTGCCATATAAATTAGTTTCAGAATGTAGATTAACTACATTGAACTGGGTAATAATAATAATAATAATAATAATAATAATAATAATAATAATAATAAAACTTTATTTATACCCCGCCACCATCTCCCCAATGGGGACTCGGGGCGGCTTACATGGGGCCATGCCCGGGAAAAATACAATATAACACAATATAAAAACAACATATCATAATACAATTACAACAATACAATAAAGAATCATATACAGTACAACACAAAATCCAAAGAGCAATATAACAGGGCAGGCCGCACTGACACTCAGTTAAAACTCGGGGTGAGAAAAGGATAAGAAAACGGATAAGAATAAAACCACAGGGAACTAAGGAAAAGATAGCAGACAGTCTAGAGGATAAATAATGGGGGCGTAACAAAAGCATGTAACAGTTACTCTCCGAAAGCACATCGGAAGAGCCATGTTTTTAGATCTTTCCTAAAGTCTGAAAGAGTGGTGGCTTGCCTGATTTCAATGGGCAATGAGTTCCATAAACGGGGGGCCACAGCAGAAAAGGCCCTCTCCCTAGTTCCTACAAGGCGGGTCTGGGATAAAGGCAGTGGCGACAGGAGGGCCTCCCCTGACGATCGCAGAGATCGGGCAGGTTTATGGTAGGAGATACGGTCACGAAGGTAGGTGGGTCCCAAACCGTTTAGGGCTTTATATATGATGGTCTGCACCTTGAATTGGGATCGGAAAATGAACGGAAGCCAGTGGAGCTCCTTAAACAGGGGAGTAGATCTCTCCCTGTAATTCGCCCCAGTTATTAATCTGGCAGCCGAGCGTTGGACCAGTTGTAATTTCCGAGCCGTCTTCAAGGGAAGCCCCACGTAGAGCGCATTACAGTAGTCCAGTCTAGAGGTAACTAGGGCATGGACCACCGTGGTCAAGTCAGACTTCACGAGGTATGGTCGCAGTTGGCGCACAAGTTATATGGCAGCATAGATCCAACCCAGGTCTTAAGGTCAGCATAAAGCGCTGAGCTGCTGAACTTGCGGACCAAAAGATCCCAGGTTCAAATCCCGGGAGCGGAGTGAGCGCCCGCTGTTAGCCCCAGCTCCTGCCAACATAGCAATTTGAAAACATGCGAATCTGAGTAGATCAATAGGTACCGCTCTGGCGGGAAGGTAACGGCGCTCCATGCAGTCATGCCGGCCACATGACCTTGGAGGTGTCTACAGACAATGCCGACTCTTCGGCTTAGAAATGGAGATGAGCACCAACCCCCAGAGTCAGACATGACTGGACCTAACGTCAGGGGAAACCTTTACCTTTACCTTATAGAAATAGGATCTTCAAACACATCAGCTGAAGAAGATCACAACTTAAACAATTACAAATAATACAGTTGTACTGGTACTGGAAGGAAAATTAATGGAATTGATGTGTATTTTACTTAGAGATGGAAAGAGTATTAAAAATATTTTTAAAATGGCAAATAATAGTTTTTGAGTTTTGAGAAACCCTGACGAGAAGTATCCTGGAGTAATGAGATTGCTCATAGTTCCGGACTTATTCTGTGCAAAAGTTTCATGTGATTATTTGTGCTGAAAACAGCTTTTTCTACACAAGAAATAATATTTTTGCCTTCAAATATTCTTTGCATAGGAAATGCTGGAAGATGCCTGCAAACCTTCCCACATTCTTACCCACTAAATTGGCTGTGCAAATGCATGTGTATGGATGTTGTAACGATGACTGTGTTGCATTGTCACAGAAAATCTAGCACAGTAACACTGAGAGCCCTTCCAGACAGGCCCTATATCCCAGAATCTGATCCCAGGTTTTCTGTTTATCTCAGATTATTTGACATGCTCATCTTTTCTAGAAGTAGATCATCGGTTATTACAAGGTAGGTCATCAACTGTCCTAGTCTCTATGTCTCTAGTTACAACTTAACAGTAATTTGCAGACATGTATATGATACCTGTCTGTATAGTTGCAAGGAGTAAAATGAAAAACATACATAAGCCATGAGTAAATGTATTTGTTGTATGTTGGGATCACCCCACTTTTGATTCATTCCCTCCTCCCTATACACAAGTGCACATCTGTGGATTATAGCCTCCTTTCTATAAATATCCCATTTTCCTGCATAGATATAGGTCCGGTGTTGGAACACAGAAATTCAATATAATGAATGAACTTAGAATAGTTTATATCCTTTAGTGATGGAAATAATGAACAATCACTATCATTTGTATCATGGATAATTCATCAGTTGTGCAAACAAAGTAAGAACAGAAACTGGTTCCCTTCAGTCCTACCAAAGAGAGAACTTGTCACACCTTACTTAGCTTCATGCTAACAAATAGCCAAGCTACAGCTGTGGAAATCAGAAATGCATTTGTTTCTTTCTCAGGTGCTGCAATAGTATATCAATTACGCTAATTTCACATAAATCACCCATCATGTAGTGGCACTTCATTCCTGACGATATCAGGTAACTAATGTTGTGAAGCTAGTGTGCCGATTCTGCAAGTGCGAGAATTAAGGTTTAGTAACTGCACAGAAGAAAAACTGTAAACATTTTGAATCCAGGTTTGTTGTCACTAATTGCTGTCAAGTCAACAGCTTAAGGCAATCCTATGAATGGGAGTCTATGGGGCCCCTGGTGGTACAGTGTGTTAAAGCACTGAGCTGCTGAACTTGTGGACCAAAAGATCCCAGGTTCAAATCCGGAGCAGAATGAGCACCCACTGTTAGCCCCAGCTCCTGCCAACCTAACAGTTCGAAAACATGCAAATGTGAGTAGATCAATAGGTACTGCTCTGGTGGGAAGGTAACGGCACTCCATGCAGTCATGCTGGCCACGTGACCTTGGAGGTGTCTATGGACAACGCTGGTTCTTTGGCTTAGAAATGGAGATGAGCACCAACCCCCAGAGTCGGTCACGACTGAACTTAATATCAGGGGAATACCTTTACCTTTACTATGAATGGGAGTCTACCAAATCAACAGCCCTGATGAAATATTGCAAATTTAGGGCTGTGGCTTTCTGGATTGAGTCTATCCTCTTCTAAGTTGATATTACTCCTTTCTGACTCTCTTCTAGCTTTCCTCATCTTTTCTAACGAGTCACATCTTAACAGGATCTTTCTAAAATATGGCAGTTCCGTTGTAATGGCTTCTAGGATGTGTATAGGCTTTTCTTTTCTTTGCTTTTGGGCCCACTTATTTGTCTTTTTGGCAGTCTATAGTATCTGTAAGAACCTTGTCACATGGAGGTCAAGAAACTGGGAGACAGTGGGGGAAACATTGGTCAGCAAAACGCTGCGTTCCCTTACCATCATGGGTCATGGGACCCCTTTGTAGTAATTTAGCTAAGACTACGGTTAAGAAGATCCATGCTTGGTGAGCGTATGCTGAACCAGATAGGCCAGAACAGAGAAACCAACTCACCAGGTTGAAGACAAGTCGGAGAGGTACAGCAATTTGCTTCAAAATATACAAGCATAAACATACAGAGAAATATAAGACATCTTATACAGGTTGGGCAGCTATTCAGACTTCCTGCTCCCTCCCCTGAAGAAAAGGGCAGGCTAGGATCCATGCTGGGATTGGTTGGGAGGGAGATTGACAGTCGGGGATTGATCAGAGTGAAGGACCAATCAGTTGCAGAGATGCCCCCTGGAAGGGCAAAGTCCGGGGAAAACAAAAGGTAAAGATATGTTGATGAGCTTTTGATTAGCTTAAATGTCCAGTTCCGTGCCAAATAAAGATATGGATCTTAGGAAACAAAACTGCAAGACTCAAGGGACACAACTGCTGGCAGCAGGCTAGTAGCACAGAGAAGCACAGAGAAGATACTTCTTGACCTCAATGTGATGATGTCATAGAACACTCATCAAGCACCACATTTCAAATTATTTGATTTTTCATTTCTGTCCAGCTTTCACAATTATGCATAGAACTTGATTATGCAATGGCATGGACAATCCTAACTTTGGGATTTAATCTTCTGTTATTACACTTGACAGACTTGCATACTTCCTTCATGGATGCTACTCCATCTCCTGGTCTTCATCTGATTTCTTGATTACAGTCTCAATTCTGGTTCATGACTGAGTCAACGTATGGAAAAATTTTAACTGTTTCAATGTCTTCATGCAATTCCATTAAGTGATGATCTAGCAGCCTGTAATTATGGTTGCTTTCTTTTTAATGGAAATGCATCTCTGCCCTACAGGCACCTTTGCACATTACAGACACTCTCAAACATCCAAAAAGATGGCAAGAACGCTGTTATAATTACTGAGATTTTTAAAATGTAGATTGGAAGCAAGGATTGTTTGCTCTCCAGGCACAAAGCATTAACTGAGTGATATAACTCCATCTTACCAAAGGATAGCTAAGTTGAAAGAGAAATGATGTGGTAACACTATGAAGAGATGATGTCTTCACCTCAAGTAATAATGTATTTAATGCACTCTTAGAATTGTCATATGAAAATGTAGAAATTAAAAAGAGTTATAGTGCAATAATATGCTGGTTTTATTGTGGTCATGTTATTCTGGACACCAATGGTTTGTTGTCTATATTCTAGGGCAAGTTTAAACATGCACACCTTGCGTGTAGTACAAAAATGTCTCTGTTCTCTCACCTTCCCATATCACTCCTGGAATGAATTGTGAGTAGAAAGTGAAAATAGAAAATTATTGGGAAATAGATGGAATGTGTGTTTTGGGTTACAGCTTCCAGAATCCTCCAGCTAACAAAGCTCTGGAGTTCTGGGAGTTGTATTCCAAAAAGGAAATATTTTCAATCTCTGCTGAAGAACATGGACTTCCTCTGAATTTGGCACTGCTGGTGGTGGTAATGGAGGTGGAGGAGCAGCTGGAGAAGATGAATTACTATAGGGAAAGAACACTGAAATAGAGACTTAGTGGTAATTGGTTGCTGTAGAAGTTGGTGGCATCCTAGCAATGTGAAACTATGCTGTTAACTCTTAGGGTTAGCAGCTTTTATCCTGTGATAATGCAGGAGGAAGGAATTAATGTTGTTTCTTGTTTTATTCTCCTCCTTTAAATAAAAATACACTTCCTAAAGGTATTATGAGGTCACTTGAGAAAAAATACAGGTCTCTTTCTTCCCCATGTCTATATCCCCAGGGACCCAGTTGAGTTAAGAGGACTTTTGTGTAAGGATTCATGTTGAAAAGTAATATAAGATGTAAATGTTTAAAATTCCTTTTTGCAAGGTCACTGCTTTGTAAACTCTGAAGCTCCATCGCTGTTTTAACAGTTAAGGTCCACTGAGCTTAATGTAATCTTTCCTATTGCAACAAAACTGCAGTCAGCCCTCTGTATCCATGGATTCTATATTCACAGATTTGACTTACCACAGCTTGAAAATATTTTTTTTAAATCCAAAAAGCACACCTTTATTCCCCCCTTCCCATTTTATATTAGTGACACCATTTTACTAAACCACTGCATATACATGGAATTTAAACATCCGTAAATTCTGGTGTCTATGGTGTGTGTGTGTGTGTGTATTTGTGTTCTGGAACTAAACCCCAGAAGATATGAAGGGACCACTGCATGTGATTTTCCACAAGGATTAAGGCAGCCTCCCCAAACTTGGTGGTACCAAATATGTTGAGCTACAAGTTCCCATTATCCTTAGCTGGATATTTTGGGTTGCAGTTCTCTTTCCCCTCTACAGTTTCCCCAGTTTTCTCTCTATGTTCTTTACATGTGCCATGGACTGAACTAAGAAAGGATTCTTGAGATCCCTGCTGAACAAGAAGTTCTGGGAGTTTTAACCCAGAAAAGTAACTTTTCCAAATTCTGATAATGGGTTTCTAACTGAGCCATCTTCATAATATGCTAGGTTTCAATTGCTGTAGCAACGCAGTTGATGCACAGAATGTTACTGATCTACATCATATTTCTCAAGAAAGATGGCGATCAAGAGGAAGGAGATGGCAATTTACTTTCTACACTATCATTGTCATGTCCCCAGTAAAGATGATGTTGGCATAGAAAGTTAACTGCCGTATCAGTTGCTCCAATATTAATTTGATATTTTTCAGTGCTGTCAAGCTAGTGTGGAGAGTGACCACTTAATAGAATAAACACTCTGCATTTCATGATTCTGTTGAAAATGTCACACAGATATTCTCAAGTGGTAAATATTAGAGTTGCAACTTTTTGTTCTAATGGCAACATTTATTTTGCTTTGTCAAAATACAGTCACTTATGCTGCACAGTCCTTAATGAACCACTAGCTTCAGTGACTTTCTTTAACCTGAAGTCACAATTCAGATGATTTAAACTCTTCTGCTGATTATGTTTTTACACATGGTAAAGGACCGATCCAGAAATGTCGTCGCTTGAAGTGAAGGACAAAATGGCACTCCAGTCCAACTCCTGTGGAAAAGCCAACTTTACTGGTAATGGAAAGTTTGGGAAGCATTCTGAATATATTTGGAGGCAGCATGCTAGCGAGTGAACATAGCACACACTGCACAGCTCTCTAAAACTTGGCAATTTCCTCCCACCATCTCCTGTCTGAGGTAAGCATCTAACCTTGTCTAATATTAGGGATTGCCCTATATGTTAAGGTTAGTGTGTATTTATTATTTATTTACTACAGTATTTCTACCCCACCCTTCTCACCCAACAGGGGATTCAGGGCGGCGTACAGTATAAAACACATATATAACAATCATAGTAACATTCAAATTCAGTTTAAACTTAAATTACATTTAAAACATTCATAAAGCACATATAAATATACATTTAGGCACATTTGAAGTACGAACTGGGTCTGTCAATTATATCCTGAAGCTTATGTTACAGATGATGCTGCCATTATTGTTCGAAAGCCTGGTCAAAATTATCAGAGGGAAGAAAAAGCACACCAGAAAATGTCATAATGTGACAAAATATGGAAAAATTATAACACATGTGATGCTTCTGAGGCCTTATGACAACCTATGACACTCATCTAAGTTGAAAGAAAATTGCTGGTGTATCATGATCATCATTGCTCTTGTTAGAACTGCATATGTACTTTAATAATTTTAATAATAACAATAATTTTAAAAATGATTTCTGGAGAAGTGTAATCATCTGATCGACCAAAGTGTAATGCAGTATAGACTGTGTCCTTATTCCCTGATCTGCCTTCTGAATTTAGTTGAAAGCCCCTTCCTTCATAAAAAGTCTATGGAAGACATGTAAGTGGCTTAATGTTCACTTTCAGTTTAATAGAAATAGTTTTTTAAAGTTAGCGATTTGCAGAGTTCTCCAGCAACTTGCTTAAAAGGTTAGTTATAATCCCCAGAGGCTTCTGCAAGTACTAAAGTTCTCTTTTTGATATTTTTTCCCTAGTGGGTGAGAAACGAGCATATGACACATTGACTGCATAATCTGTGTGTGTGTGTGTGTGTGTGTGTGTGTATAGAGATACTCCTGGTCAGTTGGAAGATAGATCAGGGAACAGAGATTCAGTCTCTGCTGGATGGGGTTACACTCCCCCTGAAGACACATGTTTGCAGTTTGGCAGTCCTCCTGGGCACTAAACCTGGAGGCCCAGGTATTGGTGATGGCCAAGAAAGCGTTTGAACAATTAAAACATGTGCACCAATTGCACCCATTCTTTGAGAAGCCAGATCTGGTCATGGTGGTATATGCCTTAGTTACATCTCATCTGGATTACTGTAATGCGCTCTACATGGGGCTACCTCTGAAGACTTGAAAACTTCAGCTGGTCCAAAGAGCTGCAGCCAGGTTGCTCACTGAGGCTGCCTACAGGGAGTGGACAACGCTCCTGTTGCAGGAGCTTCACTGGCTGCCAGTCTGTTTCCGGGAGTAATTTTAAGTACTGGTTATGACCTTTAAAGCCCTAGACGGCTCAGGTCCAAGCTATTTGGCTGACTGTATCTCTTTGTACAAATCTGCCCAGGCCCTGAGATCTTCAGGAGATGCCCTTTCCTTGGTCTTACCTCCATCTCAAGCACGGTTGGTGGGAATGAGAGAGCGGGCCTTTTTGGTGGCTGCCCCTTGACTCTGGAAATCTCTTCTTCCCAGGGAAGCCAGAATGGCCCCCTCCCTGCTGTCCTTCCAGCGACAGGCTAAAACATTTTTATTCAGGTAGGCTTTTAAAGAAGAAGGTGTTTGAGATCAATTCAGGGGTTGCTGTGGATTTTAACTTTGGACTTGTTTTAATAGTTTTTAACTGGGAATTTTAAAAAAATACTGTTTATATTTAATTATGTTTTAATGTTTGCATACTGGTATATTTTAAATTGTATGCTATTTATTTATTTATTGCACTTCTATGCCACTCTTCTCACCCCTGGAGGGACGCAGAGCGGTGTCCTACATATCAAAATGCCAAAAATTCAATGCCCAACATACATATAAAAACAATAGATAACATAACTAAATCAATAACATATACAGTAGAGTCCCACTTATCCAACACTCGCTTATCCAACATTCTGGATTATCCAACGCATTTTTGTAGTCAATGTTTTTAATACATCACGGTATTTTGGTGCTAAATTCGTAAATACGGCAATTACTACATAGCATTACTGCATATTGAACTACTTTTTCTGTCAAATTTGTTGTATAACATGGTGCTTAATTTATAAAATCATAACCTAATTTGATGTTTAATAGGCTTTTCCTTAATCCCTCCTTATTATCCAATATATTCGCTTATCCAACGTTCTGCCGGCCCATTTATGTTGGATAAGTGAGACTCTACTGTAAATATAAATTAAAACCATTAAAAGTATACAGTGTTCCCTCACTTATTTCTGGGGTTAGGTTCCAGGACCTAAGTGAAAATCCGCGAAATAGGGACGCTATATTTATTTTAATATTTATACATTATTTTAGTAGTTATACACTATTTTAAGTCTTTATCAACCAATCGTGTGTTGATAAATCGCCTCCTTCTCCTCCCGTTGCCGCTTGCGCTCCTTTTCTCACCCTTTGGCTTCTCCTTCCTTCCTTCCTTCCTTCCTTCCTTAGGCTGTAAATTGTAATTTTTTATGATTTATAATAGTCTTTTAGAGTTTATTGACAAACCGCAAAACAGCGAATCCGCGAAAAGTGAACCGCAAAGTAGTGAGGGAACACTGTACAAAGGGACATCATACTGGCCAAATCCATTGAATCAATTAGGCCAAATTGAATATGTTTTCCACAGGAGCAAAGTGTGTTCCAGTGGAGCACTGAAGTGACTACAATTTTCCAAGACTTGGATACTTGGCACAAGAGTTGGCAGTTTGCATTTTTAAATGCAGTCTCTTTCCCCATCTCTAAATTCCTTGTATATAACCCCCATTTATTTCAATGAATGTGCTATCCCACCCCTTATATGATGATCACCTATTGGGATATTTCACAAAAGAATAATAATTTAGGACAGGCATTGGCAAACTTGGGCCCTCACAAACACCCCATGGGACATCCTTGTATTAATCTTGTACTGACCTAAGCATGGAAGACAATGAAAAGGATCCCCCTAAATCAATCTAAAGTAATCAGAGGACTGTTTTCTCATCAATCTCATTTCCTAAATCAGGTATGGGCAAACTTGGGCCCTCCAAGTGTTTTGGACTGCAACTCACACAATTCCTAAATTGTGGGTGGTCCTGTAACCTAATTCCCGTGATAAGCGAGGGAACACTTTACTCCTTCAAAAGTATTTTCTCCAGTTGAGCTGTAAAGGAATGTGGGTGCTCTCCTATTCTTTGAAGTCATTATTACAGAGCTTCAAAACATCTTTCTGAGGCTAATACAAGTTAGCTTCACCAACATTCTTAAAATATATAAACAATCTCACAGAATGACTTGTTCAGAATAGTTAGCGGACAGTGTAGATTCCTTCTCCAAGAAACAAAGGCCTTCGTAGCACTCTACCAACACAGGAATTGGAGAGGGATGTCTTGCAAGCATGGGACACAAGAAATAAACCCATGGCCTCTTGCTGCTTAGCTTTTGTGTTCTTGGCTGATTGTGCCAGAGAAAATCTGTCATCCTAACAACCATTTTGGCCAGATCTACTGAAGTTGACTATGGTGAAAAGTGCCCTTTCACAGAAGTTGCTTCTAAATCATGACTATAGGCAGTGGTGGGAGAGAAGTGATCCCAAACTGAATCAAGGAGACCATTGCTTTTTTGTACAAGCTTGATGCCAAAAAGTTAGCCTGGTTGTTAGTGATCACTTCTGTCACCAACTTAATTCTCCTCATCAAGTGGTGCCTTTGTCTCCAATTGGCACCGAACACTAATGCTACATCCTTCACTCTGACTTGTCCCCAAGGATACTTACCTGCATCTTTACTGCCTTTTAAAATGAAGCTCTTCCTTTTACTTGGCTACATTTCCATATGTCATTTTCCCTTTCTGCCATTCTGGGAATCACTGCACCAAGCTTTGTAAAGTATTATATTTCTGTCCCTGTGAACTATTTTGTGGCATTCTGTATGAAGGATGGTATATAAAAATCGCCTACATTGCACTGTATCTTCTTCAGCTGGCATATCCTTTTTACTTGGCTCATTCAGGCTGGTAATATCTGGGGAAAATAAAAAAAAAGTCACTAGGGTTTAAAGACTCCTGGGAGAATGAATCTTGATCCCCCTCCCATAAAAAATAAAAATAATATCCTAATGTTCACATCATATCTTGTCCTGAACAACAGACAATGAATTTGTGATAATTTACAAGATAGGGACATGTAAAGAACAGCCTCTTGCATGCTGCCTTTCTTCACCTCTTTTCCACCTTTTGTCCGCATTTGACTTGCAAATGACCAGTGTTATGCTACCTCCAGTTAAGCATTGAAAGAGAAATGAAATAAAATAAAATAAAATGCAAGGTAATATTGTACTACTGCGGTGACAGTGAAACAATCAAACAGCTTGCTTATGCATCTATTTGGCTTAGGGTAGAAAATGAGAACAGCTTTAATCTTACAGCAGCATCAAGGATAAAATCATTCCCCGAAGTGGAAGAGTTAGCAACATTGCAAGAGGGGCTGACTAAGAACAGCTTGCCAGAGTATTGCAGCAAGATACTGGCGGTATTCAAATATAAAAGCTCAGGTGCTGGAGCAAACAGAGGTGTTTGAATGAGGAAAGCCTCTGGCGAATAAATAAATCTGTTGATTAATGTCCTCGAGTAATAAGATAGCTATACCATAACTATGATTCCTATTAAAGTAAACCTTGACATTCTGTGAGAGAAGGGTGCAGTTGTTTACTGTCCCTGCTAGGCACAAGTGAGTCAGGGCCCTTCACACGGCCATATAACCCAGAATATCAAGGCAAATAATCTACAATATCTGCTTTGAACTGGATTCTCAGAGTCCACATTTATTTATTTATTTATTTATTTACAGTATTTATATTCCGCCCTTCTCACCCCAAAGGGGACTCAGGGCGGATCACAATATAAACATAATTGGCAAACATTCAATGCCATATACACATAGAACAGAGACAGAGACAGACATAGAGGCAATTTAAACTTCTCCAGCTTCCAGCTTCCTGAGGGTATGCACACAGCCATATAACCCAGAATATCAAGGCAGATAATCTACAATATCTGCTTTGAATTGGATTCTCAGGGTCCACATTTTATTTATTTATAAACGGTATTTATATTTTGCCCTTCTCACCCCAAAGAGGACCCAGAGCGGATCACAATATACACATAACTGGCAAACATTCAATGCCATAAACACATAGAACAGAGACAGAGACAGACATAGAGGCAATTTAAACTTCTCCAGCTTCCAGCTTCCTGAGGGTATGCTCGATTCCGGCCACAGGGGGAGCAGCTGCTTCATCATCCACTATGACGGCAACTTCCTCATTCCAAACGCTTGCTGGACAATTTTTTTAGGGTGTTGTGGATTAGTTAAATTAACCTCCCCACATATAAGTGGTACCTAAATTTCTAACTTGATAGATGCAACTATCTTTCAGGTTGCTTAGGTCAGCAACGAGCAGGGGCTAGTTATTTTATTTTAATGCTTGGGTGCTCATTCCACCACGGGCTGGCCTCGAACTCATGACCTCTTGGTCAGAGTGATTTATTGCAGCTGGCTACTAACCAGCCTGCGCCACAGCCCCCCCCCCCCCATAATCCAGTTCAATGTGCATTTTATACAGCTGCGTGGATGAAGCCTCAGATCCTGCAAACTATTGAATGTTGTTTCAGTTGTGGTACCATTGTTATGCCAAGTTCTGCCATGGTGGCAAATAGAAGTTGTGGATTGCAGGAGGTGGGTGATGCATAGTGGTCTGGATTTGGCAAGCAAGTGTCAATAGAATAGGGTGTTACTCCAAACTTTAAAGGAGTTATCCAAGGTGCTAGTGTGGCAATAGAAATCAATGCTACCAAGAGCACCTTACAATTTAAGATTAAAATCTGCAGCAGATTCACCATCTTGCTGACTTGGATTGGAGTGGTATCTCAAGTTTCACCACTTGACATGCTTCAGCCATTGGATTGGTGGTTTATTGATTCTGTGAGTATCCTGTTTTTACTGCATTTGGCTCAAAATATCAGACACTTTAACTTTGCTTGAACTTCAATGCCAAACTAGAATGGAGTATAATTCAAGTTTAGATTTTTGAGTGCAAACATCCCCCAGTCCCATTGGTTATGCTGAACTGAGCAGATGTGGCTAGTTGGTCAAGACATCTGGAGCATAAGAGTTCTCTATTGCTGAAATAAACATTGTAGGTGTATGGTCTTCTCACAATTCCTGGTTTCTGCATGGCTTTGAGGCTGGTAGAGAGAAGAAGGAAGGGAAAGTTGTGGGAAAACAGTACCAGATATATGTCAGCTGGAAAAGCTGAACACTTTTCAATGAAAGCCGTATAGTTTCCAGAGAAAGCTGCAGTGCTTCCTATCATCTTGGGGAGAAAAAGTGTTTCACACTTCCCAACAATGTGGGAAGAAAAAGAGATGGGTTTTTCCCAACACCCATCTGCTTAGGCAATATCAGGAATCACTATCACTAGCAAGCAGTCACTTGCTGGTTTACATTCTTTTGTTCTATGAATGAGACTAGGGCTACATCGGTGCTGTAGTATTCATGGAGTTTGACACAAGTTTAATTGACATGACTCAAACCTATGGAACCATGGGAGATGTAGTTTTAACCTTCTCTGTCAAAGAGTGTCAGTTCCTTCCCAAAGTACAACTCACATGATTCCATAGTACTGAGCCATGGCAGTTATAGTGGTGTCAAACTGCATTAATTCTAAAATGCAGATGCACTTTTAGAGCTCTAGGTTACTTAAACTATGAATTATTGAAACAAGATAGAATCAGACATTTCTGGATTTGAAACTAAAAAAAATTAACATACCCGAGAAAGGGGTAATTCTGAATCCCTCAGTTTGTTACTTTATGTAAATCGGTTACAAGTTTAAGGTCTAAGGCAACATGGACAACACACATATATACAGTAAAGTCTCACTTATCCAACATAAACAGGCCGGCAGAACGTTGGATAAGTGAAAATGTTGGATAATAAGGAGGGATTAAGGGAAAGCCTATTAAACATCAAAATACGTTATGATTTTTAAAAATTAAGCACCAAAACATCATGTTTTACAACAAATTGACAGAAAAAGCAGTTCAATACATGGTAACGTTATGTAGTAATTACTGTATTTATGAATTTAGCACGGAAGGAGCCTCCGGTGGCCTAGGGGATAAAAGCCTCGTGACTTGAAGGTTGGGTTGCTGACCTGAAAGCTGCCAGGTTCGAATCCCACCTGGGGAGAGCGCGGATGAGCTCCCTCTATCAGCTCCAGCTCCATGCGGGGACATGAGAGAAGCCTCCCACAAGGATAGTAAAACATCAAAACATTCGGGCGTCCCCTGGGCAACGTCCTTGCAGACAGCCAATTCTCTCACTCCAGAAGCAACTCCGGTTGCTCCTGACACGAAAAAAAAATTAGCACCAAAACATTGCAATGTATTAAAAACATTGACTACAAAAACATTGACTACTAACAAATTGACTACAAATAAAGATAGAATTGCATAAAATGAACTTACTGTAACAACATTGTCGAAAATTAAATCCGTAAAACGTGCAGTCCTTGGTACCCAGAGACACAGTTGTGGATCCAGGCAGGAGGCAGACTGCGTTGGATAATCCAGAACGTTGGGTAAGCGAATGTTGGATAAGTGAGACTCTACTGTATATATTTTATGCTACTCATATGTGTTTGGAACTCAAGGTTTTTTCCAGTTACTTTTAATCATAGAATTTTCAGTCATAGATTCCTGTTCATTTACCAAATTGTATTCCAGTAAAATTCTACCCTGTAAGTACTTTGAAGATAACAAACTAAACAGAAATATTGAGATTGTTAAATTGATAATAACTCCAACCAGAAGGTGGTGTTATACTATGTTCTTACTGCTTGTTCTTCTCTGTGGCCGGATCCAGACAGGCCTTTGACTCACGCCCAATTGGGTTTAAGGAACCAGATTGGGCATGGCTAGAGTCCCCAAACCTCCCCCCAACACCTGCGCTTTTTTGGGAAGGGGCATTTAGACCCAGAATATTTTGAATCTTTATCATCCTTGCCTGTACATTGAATGTTCTATGATAATAGCATATATAGAAATTACTGTTTTATAGTTTATATTATTGGATTACAATTCTAGTTATAGTGGCCTCTTGCCTTTACACAGAAATGATGTGCCAGGGGAGGAGGGAGGAGTGATTTTCCTCCTTGTCCCCTCCCTGCATGACATTTCTACGCACCAGGAGGACTCTGGCAGCAATTTCATTTTGGTAGGGTGAGTAATTTTTAATTTTTAGGCCTTTTCTGGGGCGGGGGGGGGGGTTGTTTTGAGTTTTCTGGGCTCCAGCAGCCTGGAAATCCTGAGACAACTGTGTGGATTTTAGTCAGTTGTGTGGAAGGGGTCTGAGTGTTTCTTGTATACAAAAACCATATGATATTCATGGGGTCACCATACATCAAAAGGCAACTAGAAGGCACACACATGGTCATTTTCACACGAATTTGCTTTCCTTTTTGATTTATTTTATTACCCCATCATATGGATGTCTTCATTCTAAGACAAGACTGAAACCGAATATCTATGTTTGACTTAACCAAAACGTGTGAGTGTGAATCCTCAGTCAGGCATCACCTCTATAATTGTTATTGAGTAATTAATCTATAATTCATTGTGCAACTGGCAAGCAAATAGGTTTAACAAAGGGATTTGCAGTTGCTGAGATGAATGTTGAAGAAGCAAGTCTAGAAAATGGTGAATGATTTATTATTTTACTTATAGCTGAAAGTAAATCACCCTAAAGCTGGCAATATGTTACACAGTTGGAACTGAGTCTGCTTTTAAATTAAAACAAAGCCTCATATCTTTTCCTTTTTTTATAAAAAATCCCTAACTTCTAAGTTAGAAGCAAAACAAGTGAAGATTTAATTTACAAAGCTCTTAGTTTGAATCAACTGCTAGCTTGCTCAATTTAAGAAATTGTTGGACTTTTTCTTTTTTACAACCTGCCATTGGTATAAGGATATAAACAATAACCATATACAACAATTGGTAGAGTAACAAAAAAAGTAGTAGCTAAAGTAGCTAAAAGAATAGCAGTTTTATTGTAAAGAAAAAAAATGTAATCAAAATCTATGGATGCTTATTTGGAATGGAAGGCACACCCATTGAGTTCAACAGGCACCATTTGCTAATAACTTTGTTTTGGGTGTCCAGCTGTACCATTAGAAGTACCAAAATATCTAGTCCAAAATATCTCAGTTTCCAGCATTGGCTAACCTTTAGTACTGTAATCTCATGGAACCACACATTCAGTATGTGGGCAGGATTTCATGACAGCAGTGTCCAAATTTAGGAAAATACCCAGGAGGCAGAACTATCCAGGAACTGCAATATAATACATATACAGTGGGAGTGGTTGATTTGCATACCAGTACAGTTAATTCACTTCAGCAAATCTTCAAGCTATATATTTGCAGCACTACGATTCTACTTTAACTGCCATTGCAACATTCTATGGAATGCTTTGGGACTGTGATGTGGTGAGACCTATATTTTAAATGTTTCTCTCTAAACTGCAGGTCCCAAGTTTCCACCGGATGTTACCATGGCAGTTAAAATGGAATCATACCACTGAAAGTGTTTAATGTGGAAGGATCCTCATGGTGGCACTTCCTGTTCAGAATTCCTTGGATTTGGATCCAAGATCCCTCTTCTTCCTGTGGATACCAAAATCCATGAAATTCCATTATATACAATTGCATAGTAAAATGGCGTCCCTTAGATAAAATAGAAAAATCAAGGTTTTCTTTTTCATTATTTTTAAATTTCAAGTCACAAATGGTTGAACCCATGGATCCAGAAGCTGTGGTTACAGAGAGGCAACTTTGCAAGTGCATGTAAATCACAGAATAAGACTAATGTCTATTTTTGATTAAAAGGTGTATTGAAGAAGTCATTTTTAGTGACATAACAAAGCTATCCTGATTCCCAAATATGCTTAGAGGGTAGAGGTGTAATTTGGATTTTCTTCAATGGGAAATCTAACATATCAGTTTGCAACAGCAAGGTTGATGATGCTATTTTACACTTGAAGGTTTATTTATTTATTTCGTGTCAAAAGCATTGTACAACAAATACATTTCAAATAATGGAAATAAAAAAAAAAAGAAATCACAAGCAACTAAATAGTTTTGGACCAAAAGCGGGCAACAGCAACCGCATTGTCTGTAGCTTTAAACAACTCCTCCTCCGTACATGAGGCAGGGCATTGTGGGCAAGCATACATATGCTGAGTTGTTTGTTCAGCTCCACAGTCACACAAGGTGGAGGATTCCTCCAGGTAGTGCCACTTTGCCAAGTTGTCTTTTGATCTGCCCACTCCACTTCTGAGTCTGTTCAGGGACTTCCAAGTTGCCCATTCTTGGTTTGCCCCTGGAGGAAGACCCTCTTGGGGGGCCATCCAGTTAGAATTGCCAGGTTTAGCTGCCCAGAGGGACACCCTTGCTGTTGCTGGAGGAACATCAAGAGGAGTGGTGGTTCTCATGAAGCCCTTCCTTGATTTGAGTCTGGTGGGAGGAGGGTGATAGCCATGCAGTGGGTGGCTTTCACAATGTTCGACCTTTTTTCTCTCACCGTTAGCAGCAACTTCCCGTCGCACGTCAGGAGGGGCAATGCCAGCTAACTTGTAGAATTTATCAACAGGTGTAGGTTTAAGGCATCCCGTGATGATTCTGCATGTTTCATTCAGTGCTATGTCCACCTGCTTTGCATGGGCGGACTTGTGCCAAACAGGACAGGCATATTCTGCAGTTGAGAAAGACAAGGCCAGGGCTGATGTTCTTACTACTTGTGGGTCTGCACCCCATGCGCTGCCAGTCAGTTTCCGCAGGATGTTATTGCGTGCAGCTACTTTGTGCTTGGTGTTCATGCAGTGTTTCCTATATGTTAGTGTTCGATCTAAGGTAACACCAAGATATTTAGGATGGAAACAGTGTTCGAGCTCTTGGCCTTCCCAAGTAACTTTCAGTTCCCTGTTGGCTTCGCGGTTACGTAGGTGGAAAGCACACACTTGTGTCTTGGCAGGGTTAGGCTTCAGGTGGTTCTCTTTGTAGTAGCTGGAGAGATCTTTCACGGCATTGGTGAGTTGCTTTTCAACTGTTTCGAAATCTTTTGCTTGTGTTGTAAGGCCAAGGTCATCAGCATATATAAAGCTCTTTGTGAGTGGTGGTTGTGGCTGATCGTTCGTGGAGATATTAAATAAGGTTGGTGCAAGGACGCTGCCTTGGGGTAAACCATTCTTTTGCCTCCTCCTTTTCTGGCCCTGAAACTCCACATAGAAGCTGCAGTTTTCTAAGAGGGTCTGGACAGTTTTTGTAAAGTCAAAGTCCTGGGTGATATGGTAGACTTTATGCAGCATTTTTCTATGTTGCACCATGTCATAGGCTGCCGTAAGGTCCACAAAAACTGTTCCCGTAATGCAACCTTTCTCATAGCCTTCCTCGATATGTTCAGTCTGATGAAGAATTTGACCTGTACAGTTTTTCCCTGGTCTGAAACCTGCTTGTTGTGGAATAAGCTTGGGTTCGATAACAGGTCCTAGTTGATTTAATAGCATCCTCTCATAGACTTTATATAGATGACATAAGAGGGAGATTGGTCGATAGTTCCTGGCATTGGAGGCATCTTTACCAGGTTTTAAAATGGCAATGATCTTAGTTTTTCTCCATGCTCTGGGAATCTGTTTGTGTGCCAGGCATTGATTGTAGAATTTCAAAAGCCAGTTTTCAGCTTTGGGGCCCAAGTGTTTGATTTGCTCCATCATCAGGTCATCTAGGCCAGGTGCTTTACCAGTCTTACATCGCTTGATGGCTTCTCTGAGTTCTTTCAGGTTTAGAGGAGAAGACAACTGGTGGGTTTCAAGTTCTGGCACCCTGTTGATTTTCATCTTTATTCTGCTGCAGTTGGTTTTCCCATTCTGAATTAGCTGGTGAGCTATCTGATCTGGTGTCACGTTCACGTGTCCAGGGTTGACCAGAGGGTCACTATCCAGGCGTCTCAGCAATTGCCAGGCTTTTCGGCTACTCTTGGACATGTCAAGGTTCTCAAGCAGCTCTATCCAACGGTCTTTCTTAGCATTAGCTAAAGCTGTAGATAGTTTTTGGCCTGCTGCTATAGTCCCATCACTGTATGGGTTCTCTTGAAATAATCTGAGATATCTGACACTTGAAGGTAGAATTTGCTGATGGGCAAGTTCACTTCCCATTCAAGATCAACCCTGTTCCAAACCAACAAGAGGCGTGCTTTCCCCAATTAAAACTGCTATTATTTTCTGGTCCCTGTCAACCAAACATTTCCACTTCTGCTCAATGTCTTGAAAGCTTGTTCCAGATGTTTCATGCAATGACCATTGTGATGCTTAGTGAGACTCTGTTGTCCCTAGTGGTTGTTAAAAAAAGTATTCCTGGAAAAACAGGAATTACACATTGATAAATGATGAACAAAATAATAGAGTTCTGGTGAGAAACTGCAGGCACCTTTCCCATGTCCCTTGAGTTCACTGGTTGAGTAGAGGAGAAATAATTCACATCTGGATTTTTTCCATTGGGCTGGCAGGAGGTTTTAAATTCTTCAATTGAGAATCAAATTTCAGTTGAAGTAGCATATTTTATAATGTTTGCTATTTTTTATTATTGTTTTTCTATGATGGGGTGGGAGCAAGTAAATGGGTTGCTGTGGGAAATTTATGGCATAACATTGTGGCATTCCCCCCGATTAAGATGCCAACACCATGGATCAGAATCAACACATTGTCTTACCCACAAGTGCCATGTAAACAGCAGAAAGGGAATATGCAGAATGGCCAGGACCGTTTCCAGAACATTTCTGTATTTATTTCATTCATGATTATACGAAATGACATTGCATTCATGATTCAAATTAACCACAAAAGTACTGTATGTTGTTTAACTTTTAAAATTTGGATCGATAAGAATAGTTATTAAAATGCTACATGTAAAGTAATAGTATAATGTGTTGTTGAAGGCTTTCATGGCTCGAATCACTGGGTTGCTGTGAGTAATCAAGGTGGCCAATTGCAACATTCACACTTGTCTCCAACAGAAAAGAGTTCTTTTTCCCACCTTGGATATTCCACAGATATATAAACCCCACTTGCCTAGTTTCCAATAGACCTCACAACCTCTGAGGATGCCTGCCACAGATGCAGGAGAAACGTCAGGAAAGAATGCTTCTGGGACATGGCCATACAGCCTGGAAAATCACAGCAACCCATTAATTGTGTAATGTTTCTTCACAACTTGTAAGGTTTTCTTGGCAAGATTGATTCAGCAGACTTTTGCTTTTGCCTTCCTCTGAGGCTGAGAGAGTATGACTTGCCCAAGGACTCCCTGTAGATTTCATGGGAAAAGGGAGATTCAAACCCTGACCATTCATAGTCAATGCTCAAATTATCACTACATATTAGAATAATTTTACTATTCTAGCCATGCAGACCTGGGTAAGCATGTTTTCTCAGTGAATTGTTCTTTTATGTGAGGAAAGAATTCAACAGTCGATATATGTTCATAATTGCAGGATATGTAATTTAGGATATATAATATAGCACAACTCAGACCTTACTTACTTACGTGATCCCTCGTAGGCTGAGGATGATGGTCCTCCAGTTGTTGGGTCTTGGGGGTGGGTTCTTAGGTGGCTGAAGAGACCTATCCTTGACCTGCATGTTCTCCCGCAGTGAGGACATCGGTTTCCAGGTGGAAGGCTGTCCCAGTCAGGGTTGGCTTGATGCTCCTTCCTCTTGGCACGTTTCTCCCTTAAGCACTCCATTCGTGCTTCTTCGAACTCCGCAGCACTGCTGGTCACAGCTGACCTCCAATTAGAGCGCTCAAGGGCCAGAGTGTCAATGCCACAGTTTTTAAGGTTGGCTTTAAGCCCATCGTTAAATCTCTTATCCTACCCACCAACATTACGTTTCCCATTCTTGAGTTCGGAGTAGAGCAACTGCTTTGGGAGACGGGCATTCGGACAACGTAGCCAGTCCAGTGGAGTTGATGGCGTAGAAGCATCATTTCAATGCTGGTGGTCTTTGCTTCCTCAAACACGCTGACATTTGTCCGCCTGTCTTCCCAAGAGATTTGCAGGATTTTTCTGAGGCAACGCTGATGGAAATGCTCTAGGAGTTTAGTGTGATGTTTGTAGACCGTCCACGTTTCGCAGGCGTAGAGCAGGGTTGGTAGGACAATGGCTTTGTAAAAAAGCACCTTGGTATCTCTACAGATGTCCCGATCATAAAACACTCTCTGCTTCATTCGGAAAAAATGTTGCACTCGCAGAGCTCAGGTGGTGTTGTATTTCAGTGTCAATGTTGATTTTTGTGGAGAAGTGGCTGCCAAGGTAGCGGAAATGGTCTACATTTTCTAATGTGACACCATTAAGCTGTATTCTAGGCATTGCAGAGGGGTTAGCTGGTGCCTGTTGGAAAAGCACTTTGGTTTTCTCATTGTTCAATGAGAGGCCGAGCTTCTTGTATGCTTCTGCGAAGGTATTTAGAGTGGCTTGTAGGTCTTCTTCTGAATGCGCACAGACTACGTTGTCATCAGCATATTGGAGTTCTATAATAGATGTTGTGGTGACCTTGGTTTTGGCTTTCAGTCTGCTGAGGTTAAATAGCTTGCCATCTGTTCGATAGATGATTTCCACTCCCATCAACACGGTGAAGTATCATAGCGATGACGATGGAAAATAAGATAGGGGCAATAACACATCCCTGTGTGACACCTGAATCTGCCTCATACCCCATATTGAAGGATAGTATATCTATAAATCACATTCACTTTTGTTATCTGATGTCTGTGCTTTGTCCATTTAGAGTAAGGTAATTTTTAATGTGATGTTTATTTTAAAATAGCAGCATAATGACATTGGGTGATCCTTTGGTTGGTTTATCTTCTGAACAACCATTCTTGTAAATCCAAATCTAGACCAAAGTCATAACAAAAAAAAAGTTCAGTTGAGTCATGGATAACGACTATAATATAATAAATGTGGATATTGTTAATTTTCTTGATAGGCTACCCTGTTTCCCCTAAAATAAGATATCCCCAGAAAATAAGACCTAGTAGAGCTTTTGCTGAATTGCTAAATATAAGGCCTCCCCCAAAAGTAAGACCTAGCAAAGTTTTTGTTTGGAAGCATGCCCACTGAACAGAACACCAGAGCATGCAGGATCGGTAAATGTACATACCATAAAGTGTTGTACATGGAAATATTGGTAGTAACAAGAAATTCTTGATAGGATTCACAGTTTGTCTGGTTATGCTGGTTTATGATGACAACTACTGTGCAGTAAATAATAAATGTTCATTTTTTTTGTTCAACAATAAATGTGAATTCTTCTTCATGGAAAAATAAGACACCCCCCGAAAATAAGACCTAGAGCATCTTTGGGAGCAAAAATTAATATAAAACACTGTCTTATTTTCGGGGAAACATGGTAGTGACCATTTTGAATGTCCCTCTCTCTCAGCTGCAAACCTGTGCTCCCAGCAATATATGGATTCCGGGGGATATCTTCAACAAAAGAAATATATATAGCCCAACAAATTTCCTACAGGATCCACAGATCTTATCAATAGCTCCTGGACAAAAGTGTGAAACCTTAAAATGCAAAACAACACAAAATAAATATAATAAAATGCTTTTTTAATTCTGCTGCTATTAGTATTTCTATGTGTGTAAATATAATATAACTGATAAACATCTGTTCCAGTTTTCTGTCTGTTTGTCTATTTCTGTTACAGCATGGTTAATGCTCCCAAGAATTCATTTATAAATTTAATTCCAAAAGTGCACCCCAGAAGAGAACTATCCCCTTTGAGATTTATTGCCAAACCGAAGTTTACAAACAGGGTAAATGGAAACCAGTAAACCAGGTCCCACCCCAGGGCTTGAGTAATTGGCCCCAAAGGTGCCTCGAGGAGGGAAGAATGTCTCCAATTGTTTAGTGAGGGGTCTAGTTCTTTTAATGCATGAAAAATAAATCTATTTCTTAAAACAGGGAGTTAAAGAGCGTTGGGAAGCATGTATATTAGCTGCAGGAAGATGTTGACAAAATTACAATGTCCAGGTATAACAAAACAGGGCACATTCTAATCTGGTTTATAATATTCCTCCTGTTGTACAATAACTTCAGCTGGTGTGAAAAAGTACAACTCTGTTTCTCTAACTAGTCTTTGCTCAAGAAAGAGAGAGCCTGGGGAAGCAAACAATCTATGAAGGTTGACATCCTTGACCCAGAGGAAGAGAATGATCCAGAACAGAGGACACCTGTTACAGGTCTGCTGCATTTAAACCAGGAGCCGCTTGGTCTGAGCACCACAATTGACCTTAATTACCGCAGAATCTGAAAAATAAAAACACACCAGAGTAATTCCACATAGAGATTTGAAGGTGAAAACCAATACCACATGCAGAGGCCACACTCTGAAAAGTGGCCATGGGGTTTTGATTTTAATCATAAAAAGAAAAGCCTGTGCAATAACAGAACCTGAGGAATTTGCTGTATTTTCTTGTCTGAAGCTTGGAAAACTTTTCTTTTTTGACAACCCCTAGAATCTGAATTTCTGGGAATTGTAGTACAAAGAGGCCAGCTTTCCCATTTCTGGCCTAATTCTCAACTGCTCCCTTTCATTTATTAAGATATTCTCAGAAATAATTATTTTTTAATTAAAAGGTTTGGGCTGGCCCCCTGTTTGGTATTTATGCTGTTGTAATCTAGATTTATGATCAATTTTGCAGTGATGATACCAATGCCATAAATGCAAATACCACACAAATTTCTCTGAGGATGATAGATTTGGAAGTGATAAGGGTCTTTGGCATCCTCTGGGGTATAAGCCCAAATTCCCCCCCCCCCCCCCCATGGACACAAAAATCTATGGATGCTCAAATCTTTTTATATAGAATGCATAATAAAATGGTGTATATAAAATGGCAAAATCAAGTCTTGCTTTTGGATTTTGGGGGAAATATTTTCAAACTGTGCATAGTTGAATCTATAGATCCAGAATCCGTAGTTCTTTAGCTAATGTGTAATGATTTTATTCATCTTGAGGCTACAAAACTGGGGGTAACTATTGCATAACCTATTGGAAAATAACTGCACCCAGTCTCTGGGCACATAACCTTTTGGCAAATTTGCATCTCCATGAGTATTTGGAGACCACCTTTTGAAAACCACTAGTCAAGAAAAGCATGACCTTGTTAGAAGTCAACTCTTTGAACAATTGATATTCACAAACATTCATGTAATGGCACACAGGTAACTCAGCTGTTAAACTGAAGAACCATGTATTTAAACTGCTAAGGATAAAGACAAGCCACTACAAACATATATTTGGTTAGCAGAGGATGGTTGTTTCTTGATAGTTGTAATTGCCAAAAAGATATACTCTCCCTTTAAAAACCTTTTAGTTAAAATATGCTCTCAGAGATAAAAAAAAGTCTTCTTTGAAAAATAACGTATCTTGTTTACTCATAAACATCTTGTATTAATTCACCATACAGGCAAATTTCTTATTGAAGTTCAGTTATAGATAGGATATAGCTTCTCTCTGTGTTATGTACACAGGGTATCATTCTTAATCAATAGTCCATAGTCTGTAATATAGTTGTACTCACTGAAGTCCATAATCATACTGCATCCATTGAAGTCTCTAAACTGACTTCTCTACTGCAGTCCAAACGGCAACATACACCTACATACATTGAAGATCAAACACATACATGCATCCACCTCCACTGAGGTCTGATGCAAGACAAGCCTAAAAACCAAGACACTGGGGGGGGGGATTCTTTTGTTGGGCTGTGAATCCAAATGATGGGACAAAAAGATAATTTTAGAAGCAGAATGTTGAATGGAAACCAGAGGATTAAGACAAGATAATGGAAGATCATTCAAAAGAAGATTGCAATAATTAAGAAGGGACAAGACTAACCACCTCATCACATTGAGAGGGGAAAGCGCTGGTAGTCATCCCTTTAAGAGAGAAAATAATCCATTTTGGAGTTCCACCTCCCCATCAGATTCACTTGTGGAAACTTAAGAGATGACAATACATTCATCTTACATTCATCACAAGATCTGTATTACTTTTTTTCATCAGGAGAAACAATAGTATCCAAAAACCAAGATATCCCTTGTTCTGCCCAAAGCCCCTTACATTAAAGGACATTGACACTAGTTTCAAGCCAGTTTTTTTCCATAGGATTCTATGGTTCTGCCCCAAACCACATAGGATACAAGAGGTAGTGATCCAGGTTAAAACCCTTGCCTTCTAGGGATCCTATTGTTCTGCCTGTCCTGCTGACAAACTCCCCTTCTTTTAGTAACATCAAGGACTGGATACCAGGATTCATGCAGCGGAAGTATTGAACTCCCTTGCAATGCAGGGACCTTGCTAACTTGTTCTTTAAGCTGTTACCTTAATACAGGGATTGGTAGGACTGTGCCGTCAGTCATTGAGTTTCAGTAAAATAACAAGCAAAATCTTAAAACAAAACAGGCCAGTCCTGTCTGTATTTAGAGCAGATGTGGGGAAATCAATAGAGCTCAAGTCAGTCTAAATATAATGGAATCTTGCATTTCAGAAACACCTCTCATCGAAACTGAATGCAACAAGTGTCTCCTTCCAAACAAATTAGATTTGGCAGATACATGCTCGTGTCAGAAACAACTTCCACAGTATTTCAAGCCACTGGGACAATTTTTCTCTTGGAAGCAAAAGAAAAAAAATTCATAGCCTCCTTAAGTGTAAAAGAAGATCCACAGTACACTGCATGTGTAAAGCTGGGCACTGCAAAGGTAGCGGATCTGCCAGAAACCCATCTCATTAGTGTGCTTTGCAAGCGTGGAACAACTGTTTGGCTGAAATGATGTCAACTGAATATAAAACCATGTCTTGGGGGTGAAAGACTCAGCACAGGGATTATGCTGGGAGAAAACCATCTACGAGACTGATGTTGCAGGAATTCCCCAAGTGTGGGGAGGAAAGGAAAATTTGTCTATGTGCCTGTTTTGATAGCCAGTTTGACAGGAACGGTATTTTCCTCCTCACAGTGAGAGATGTTTCTTTGCAGCCAACTCCATTTTGGATTCGGCAAGTGTAAAAAGGAGCGTACTACCTGCCTCGAAAGAAAGCAGGCCTGCACGGTGATTCAAAATGGAAACAATGATAAGCTGACTTTCTCCCCCAGAGATCAAACTAAATGTATGTATTTAGTTTAATGTATTTTGTATGAGCCATACAAAATACATACACCAGGATAGTTGATAAGGCGAGGATCTTTTCCATTTTTATGTCTTTTTTTCCTTCATCCTTTCCTCCCTTCTTTTATTGTTGATCTACTTCTCCACTCTTTATTTCTGCTTTTTTTTGGTTATTTGATAGAGTACCAAGATTTCATGTGTCTGCTCTAAACTGCTCTAAACTGACTTCTGATACACCCTTTCCGATCACATCTATCAGTGCAGTATGTTGAATATTAAAGGAATATCACCAACCACAGTCTGCTGGCCCTCTTTATCCCACCCTCTTGTAAGTTTTAAATTTCCCTTGCTAGTGTAAAACTTAATGAAAGCCCTGGAGTATACAATAGCATTTTTGAAAACAGGAATTTGTGACTGCTGTGAATCATCACTCACAGCAGGGACCCAGAAATGTGAATTGTGGGAGGAACAAGCGGAGCGCCCTTTTCTTTTTTACTGGGAATTTATTACAGGCGTGTCATTATTTACAATGCACCATTCACATCCTCTAAAGAGCCAATAAACTGGCTGCTGAATATGCATTCTGCTCTGTGGTTGAACACAGATGTTTCCAGCTAATATCCATTTCATTTAATTTCTTTTCTTTCCTCCCCTCCCCCCTCCTTTTTAACATAATATCTATCTTGCTATTTCTGTAGCAGCTGGGTAACTATTCGTAGTCTTATGTTTCAGATTCACTCCCTGTACTTATTATAGTTGGTACCATTCATGTTGCGGTACTTAAAAGTCTGTTGGAATTTCCTATTATTTAGCCCTGTCTTTCACGGATTCCACATTCAGCTGGTAAAACAAACACAAAACGTGTCTTGCCATATAGTGTAAAGCATTACCTGTGGTCTTAGAAGAGGGAAAAAAATATTTTTGCTGTCATTGTATGCATGAATTAATTTACAGTATAGATACATTTCACAAATAGGATGGCAATCACAAATCACTGCAGATCCCCTACCACCACCACCAGCTCATTGTTGATATTATCTGGAGTACAATTTAGTTCCATTAAAATCAATGGGAGCTTTGCCATTGATGGCAATGGGAGATAGATTGCACCTACTAGCTGTTAATTTGCTCCTTCCATCCAAATTGGAGTTAGAAAATGATATGCAACTGTCCAAAAGGCAATACTGTTATGAACTGCCTCCCCCCACCACATAGTTCCAGGAAATTTCCAGAATATTCAAATAATAGAAAATCTAGGCAAACTGGAGCAGTCACATTAACACAAAGGGTTCAGTTAAAATGCATGCCGTGAAACAGTATGAGAGGGAGGCAAAACACTGTGAATTTGAATAATCAGCAATTTCAGATCATCATAGATTGGATTACAAATGAATGGGTTGCAATTTGGGTAAAAAAAATGTTCCTGAGGTTTCTACCCTCCCATTGCACAGTCAAAAAAGGACACAAATTAGAATCAGCTGGTGCTGAAGCAGTCCTCAGAAGTAAAACCTGAAGTGAAGTATTTAAATTATTTAAAGGAACCATTGACAACCCAGTCTTCAAATTCAGATGGGAGCTCTGCAATAGAGAATGTTTGCATATGACTAAGAATGTACCTGCACTTACAGTCATAGCAGTTTGATGGTACTTCAACAACCCTGGCTGCAATGTATGGAATCCTGAGATTCATAATTAGGTGAAGCATTTAATGTTCTCTATTAGAGAGCTCTAGCACATGTTCTTGATTTATAGCAGTTACAGCTCTTTCATAGAGAGTCAAAGTCCCACACAAAATTATTAATCTCAGGGTTATATAGGCTAAAGCATTGGTGCACAACTTGTGGCCATCCAGGTGTTTGGGATTCCAACTCCCCAAACCCTAGACAGCTTGTTCAATGGTCAGTAGTTCTAGGAGCTGACGTCCAAAACACCTGGAAGGCCACAGGTTGTATGTACACCACTGGGCTAGAGCCATGAGAAGTAGTACTAGAGTTCTAGAACTTCTACAGAGCTTGTGAATCAAGGAATGGATTTTAACCTCACTTCTTCCACCCTTGTCATCAGCCATGTTGACTGGAGATGATAACAGTTTTTATCCAACACAACTGGGAAACACTAAGTTGGGAGAGTATGGGCTAGATTTTTCTTATTACCCTATAATTGGTTCCTCCAGTAATCCTCTGCCCAAAACATGCCAGTTAAATAATGCATATGCATAATGCATATCTCCATGATCGCATCTCCCCCTATGAACCGGTGTGGGCCCTGAGATCGTCCGGGGAGGCCCTCCTCTCACTCACACCTTCGTCCCAAGCGCGACTGGTGGGAACGAGGGAGTGGGCCTTCTCAGTAGTGGCCCCCCGGCTCTGGAATCTCTATCCTCCTTTTGCAAGGAGTTGAAAATCTGGTGTTTTGGCGGGTCTTTGAATAATTTTATCTGGTGTACCACTGACTCCTGGCCCGTAAACATGCTGTACAAGGGTCATCTATCCCTAATAACGGTCCATGTCAACCCATCTGATTATGTATTCTTGTTCCTTCTGGTTGTTGTGATTGTTTCTTATGGTCTTCACTGTTTTACGAGTTGTATAGGACTTTAATTTTGTTTAATAATGTGTGTATTGTGTTGCTTGTAAAGTATGTTGCTGTTTTTATGCTTATAAACCACCCTGTGTCCCTTCGGGGAGAGAGAGCGGTATATAAATAAAGGTTTACTTACTTAGTTACTTACTTGCTCAGTCTCCATACGTGTAAGACTACTTGAGTCATCTTCTTTGTTCAAGGAGAGTTCTGACTTAGAACAAACTGGTTTTTTTTTTCTTCTTCTCTTCCTCCCCCTCTGGCACTATTCACTTGTAGTACTGCTTAAATATACACATCCACATCTGGCATTGCCTACTTTATCTTTTAGTGATCTCAGTATGGATTATACTGCACAAGTCACATTTGCAACGGCCTTGTTTAGATAAAAACATTATCACACTGCCTTGCTGCAAATGTAGGGAATGGAAACACATCAATCTTAAAACATTATACACTTCTCTGCATTAGCACAAAGATGCTGCTTTGGCGATCTATGGTCACTCATGCAAAACAGTCGCTGGATACACAGAGAGTTGTGTGATGATTACCAGCCAAATCTGCTATTATCCTAATGAAATTCTGCTTTGCCAGTCTTGTGTGATAAAGTCCTGGGTTCTCTTAACACAAAGAATCAACACATTACATAGGTTATCTAGCTCTAAGATCCTTGCATCACTGACTTCACATATTCTCATTACTTGGGAAGAAGAGTGAGTGATATTCACATCTGCAGTTCATAGTGATAATAATGTAGTATCTAAATTAGCCTTGAGACCCAATGAAATTAACAGCCTAATTGACATAGAAGTTTAGCGTACCCACACTGAATACACTACATAAGCAAGACCTTAGGCTAGTGTTCAGTGACATAGTGAGGTGACAAACTTTAACAGGCCTTTCTAACATATTAGTGTCCATTGGGTATTTCAGTGAAACTGCTTAGTTATAGATTTTAATAATGATAAATGGCCAGGTGTGCAGGGAAATTAAATAGCATACTTCTAACAATCCCCAAGACATTATACACATGATAATAAAAGTTTTAAAAGTCTCTTGGTTCCTATCTTAATATATTGTAACAATGTCCGGGAAGGTCTAGCTAGGCATACAACATATTTCTGGTGTTTGCTGCACTCTCCTGTGATTTCTTCTTCTAGGCCATTTTTGTGTTTGTCTTTTGTTCACGTTGACCTTATTTCTTGTTTCCCAACTTTCTCACTCACAAACACATGTATACATAAACTCCATTACTGCATTTAAAAAATAAATACATAAAAAGCACCACAAATGATAAGGGCAATCTGGAAGGGCAAATTAGGAGACACATAAGATTCACTTTCTTTTTTGTTCTAACAGTGGACAAAGTTTGTGTTTATGTGTGTGACTTCAAGTTGCCTTTCTGTTTATGGTGATTCTAGGTCTTTCTTAGGCAAGGAGTGTTATAGGTGGTTCTGCCTTTTTCTTAAATATAGCCTACAGCACCTGTTCTTTCCATCAAAGTACTAACCAGGCTTGATCTGGCTTAGCTTTCAAGATCTGATTGAATATAGTGCCTTCAGGTCAAAAAGGCCCTGGAAAAAATATTATTGGACTTCAAGTCCCATTTTTTAAGCCAACATAGCCAAGTATAAAGCATGCTAGGATTGTAGTCCGACAACATTTTCCCCACTCCTATTCTAGTCTATGGGATAATATTCAAAGTTAGTCATGCTTACAAGAGATCCATTGAAATCCTTAGAAATAAAATGACTTAGAATGGGATTTACGACTCTTTCAGTGGATTGACTCTGATTAACCCTAGAGTTAGAGCCATGGTCTGACTCCTCAAATAGATGATGACATCACAGAAGGACTACCAAACAAATTTAACTGCCAATACATGACAGTAGTTTATGTAAAGTTCAGAAGCAAGCATGGTGGTGAATGTTTAGGTTACATTTCCATTTCATCTCAAACATTTCCATTTCATTTCAAATAGTCAAGTTCATTTTTAATATTTACAAGAATTGCCAACAGGCAAACACAAAAGTGACTGTGCATTCTGTTGGAAAGATCTGAAGCTACCCAGAAGGAAAGAGCTTCAGTGCGGGCCTTTATCACATCATGCTAACAAGTCCCCATTGGGGAGATGGTGGCGGGGTATAAATAAAGTTTTATTATTATTATTATTATTAACAAGATTAAGAGGTTCATAGAATTAAAAAGAAGAAACACAGATTTAAGAACACTAACAGAATTATTGGGTTGTTGTTGGAAGTACCAATTTTGATGTTCTTGTTGCCCTTGCACAATTCAGTATATTGATACTTAGGAAGACCAATATAGAGCATACTAAGGTCTGCCATATTTGAAATTGTCAAGCATTTTTGACCACAGATTCAGAATGAGGTGGCGATTATACGGGGAACACCCTATACACATTTGTGAAGATGTAATTCCACTCACACTCTAGGTCAGGGGTCCTCAAACTTTTTAAGCAGGGGGCCGGTCCACAATCCTTCAGACTGTTGAGGGGCCGAATTATCATTTGAAAAAGAAATACAAACAAATCCCTATGCACAGTGCACATGTCTTATTTGTAGTGCAAAGCAACAACAACAATGAAAGAACAATAAAATATTTTAAAATGAAAACAATTTTAACCAACATAAACCTATCAGGCCAATGAGATAGTCAAGTTAATTAGGATTGTTGTTGTTATTGTTGTTGTTGTGTGCCTTCAAGTCAAGTGGGCGAGCCTAAGTCTAAAATTATTTATTTATTCATTTACTACATTTATTTACTACATTTATATCCCACCCTTCTCACCCCGAAGGGAACTCAGAGCAGCTGTATGTACATACAATATATTATATTATTAGCATAGCACAATATTAGCATTATATATCACTATATTGAACTATACCACTATACTGTAATATTATATGTAATATATAACATGTAATTAATATTATTATATGGTATTATTACTAGTATTACATTGTATAACATGATAATATTATCAATATCATATGTATGTATAATATACTATTAAAACTGATATAAAAATATTATATTATAAATGAGGGCGGGGGCCAGGTAAATGACCTTGGAGGGCCGCATACGGCCCCCGGGCCTTAGTTTGGGGACCCCTGCTCTAGGTCCATTATCCTCCTTATTGGATTCATCTTCTTTTAACAAATCCTTATATGCAACATATTTTGCTAAATGCACAGGTTCTTAAAATATTTATAATGTTTTATGTTACTTATGTCATTTTATGTTGTTTTATATTATAATGTTATATTGTTTCTAATTCATGGATTGTGTTTTAAGTTCTGTTGATGTTGTGTTTGTCCCCATGTGAGCCACCCCAAGTCCCTTTGGGGAGATGGAGGCAGGATACAAAAATAAAGTTATTATGTCAAGGTTACCACGTTTTATTGATTAGCCCATCGGCCGTATCAAAACATTTAACACATAGACATACATACAACATACAACATACAACCCGCGGTTAAAAAAAGAAGTTAAAATAAACAAGCTGTTAACAAGACCCCGTTCAGGTCAAATATCTGCATCACCTGCACAGTTTACCCCAATTGATTCCAGATATGCAATTCTCAGTTGTGTGGCTTTGAATAGGAAAAGGGCTGTTTTGTGTGTTATTTTAGGATTCTGGCCGGCCAACAAAAATGAAATTTTAATATGTGGGTCCCAGTGTGTTTTGTGAATAATGTATGGTCCGAGGCATTGGTGTCTCTCTTTCTTATACAATTCACAGCTGAACAAAACATGTGCGATATCCTCCACCTCTGATGCTCCACAAATACAAAATCGTTCGTTGTATGGAACTTGATTAAACCTTCCGTGTTTGACCATCGTATCCAGCTGCTCAAAACGGGCTCTGGTAAATACCCTCCTGAGGTGTTTAGGCATTTCTGTCTTTAGATACCTGGCTGTTTGGAAAGTATGTTTAAAACGGCTTAACCATTTCAATGAGCCAGCTTTACTCAGGGTAGCAATGTCTTTTTGGCCTTCTATATCCAGTACTCGTTGAGCCACTATTTTTGGGTCTAGTTCTTCTAAGAGATTTGGATACAGAATCGGAAGTCCACAACTACTAATGTATTTTGTCAGATGAACTAGCCAAGAGGACTGATGTTGATTTTCTATCTGCTCTAACAGGCACAGTTTTGGCAGTCTATCATTTGCCATGGCAATCAATTTTATCCAGTACTTGTAGGCCCTGATTTTAGATAAGCCATCAACTGTGTATACTCCCAGTTCCGCTCTTACTGCAGCAGCTGGGGTCGTCCTGTGTACTCCTAGAAAACTTCGCAGGTGCTGTGATTGTGATTGCTCTAATAATGGTACCTGGTTTAGACCCCAAACTTCAGCTCCATATAAAAGCATGGGGGTAACCTTCGCTTTATACACTTTAAGAAGTGGGTCTAAAGATCCTGGTTGGCTGTGATTTGTTAATTTAAGCAGTTGGTTTACACGTACTCTTGCCCTGACTGAGCTTCTTTGATGATGTGGTAGCCAAGAGCCGGTCTCAGAAAAAACAATTCCCAGGTACGTGAAAGTGCAAACTTGCTCTATTGATTCACCATCCAGGAACCATCTATGTCTGTTATGTCGTTTGCCAAATACCATTATTTTTGACTTTGATTTATTAATAGTTAGAGCGTTGTTATGACAATAAGTGTTAAATCTTCTCAGCAGCCTACGTAGCCCGACTTGCGAGTATGATAATAAAATCATATCATCGGCATATAGTAGGATGTTAAAGTGTGTTTTACACAACTTAGGCATATGTACCTCTGGGTCCTTCAGCTGTTCGGGGAGATCATTTACGTATAAGCTAAATAACAGTGGTGCTAATATACATCCTTGTCTAACCCCTTTGTATGTTTCTACACTGTTTGTCATGGCTCCTTGCGTCCCGAATCGCACTTTCAGGAAGGTGTTTGTGTAAAGTGCTTTGATTAGTGCCAGCAGTCTGGGTTCCATATTGAGATCAGTTAATTTTTTCCATAACGTCTCTCTATTTACAGTATCAAATGCTGCACTAAGATCTATAAAAGCAGCATACAGTTGTTTCCCTCTGCTGACATATTTTGCAATTGTATGATTTAAAACAAAGCAATTATCAATAGTTGATCTATTCTGCCTGAAGCCAGCCTGTTCTTCAACGAGGATATGTTTTTCTTTTTCCCAGCATTCAGCTCTGTTCAGGAGATATCTGGCATATATCTTGGCCACAATATCAATTAGGCTAATTGGCCTGTAGGAACCAGGGTCTTTTTTGTTCCCTTTTTTGTAAACCGGGACAACTATAGCCATCTTCCATCCAACTGGAATCTGGCAGATGTTATTTATGTGTGTAAATAAGCCTGCTAACAGGGGGGCCCACCAATCCAGATGTGTTTTAAATAGCTCAGCGGGTAAATAATCTTCCCCTGGGGCTTTATTGGTCTTCAAATTATTTATAATACATCTGATCTCATCTTCTGTTACTGGTGGCCAAAGGGGCAGGGCTTTTATTGATAGATCTTTACCTCGTGACTGTGTCTCTGTAGGTTCTGTGGAGGCAAACAGGTGGGAGTAGTAATTTTCCCAGTCCTCTGCAGGAATAGGTATGTCAAATGTAAATTTCCTTTCCTTCAAAATTCCAGCTACTGTGTGCCAAAAGATAGCTGAGTTGTGACTCTTAGCTGAGCACTCAAGCCCTGACCAGATCGAGACTGTATGATTTTTCTTTTTTGTTTTTATAAGTTTCTTATATTCTCGTCTCAGGGTTAACATTTCTAATTGAGGATTTACAAGATGTTGTCCCTGAGCACGTCTCATTGCCAATCTCAGCTTTGTTCTCTGAAGTTGGCATTCTTTGTCAAACCAGGGCGCTCTGCTCAAGTAAGGACCTTTAGGAGTGGATTTTGTGACAAGATGTTCCTTTAGACTACCACAGATATTTGTAAATGCATTAGAGACTGTCTGCCAATCTGCTGAGTGTGACTGAATTATTGAGTTCCAGTTTGTAATATCCTCTGTTTTGAGGCTATTGGCTATTGCTGTCATGTCTACTTTGGTCCAGGCAAGTCTTTTGTTTTGTATCACCTCAGTGTTGGCCATAATCCAGTTATCATTCCTATTATTTGGTCTATTATTAAATGGAAACATTGGGGAAAATCTCTAGGAATATCTCCTGCTACTGCAAGCAATTTCCAATCGATGTAAAACAGTCTCTGCTCAATCATGTATAGGACTGGAATTAGTCTTCACTCATTTTGTTTTTAAACTGTAACTGGCAATCATATTTGAGAACCACTGGCAATCATATTTGAGAGTTCTTGGAGAACGGGAGAAGTCCCAGCAGATTGGAGGAGGGCAAATGTGGTCCCTATCTTCAAGAAGGGAAAAAAGAACGACCCAAAAATTACCATCCGGTCAGCCTCACATCGATACCAGGCAAAATTCTGGAAAAGATCATTAAGGAAGTGGTCTGCAAACACTTAGAAACAGATGCAGTCATTGCTAATAGTCAACACGGATTTACCAAAAACAAGTCATGCCAGACTAATCTGATCTCTTTTTTCGACAGAGTTACGAGTTGGGTCGATACAGGGAATGCCGTGGATGTAGCGTACCTGGATTTCAGTAAGGCCTTCGACAAAGTCCCCCACGACTTCTGGCAAACAAACTAGTAAAATGTGGACTAGACAAAACTACAGTTAGGTGGATCTGTAATTGGCTAAGCGAATGAACCTAAAGGGTGCTCACCAATGCGTCGTCTTCATCTTGGAAAGAAGTCACGAGTGGAGTGCCGCAGGGTTCTGTCCTGGGCCCGGTTCTGTTCAACATCTTTATTAATGACTTAGACGAAGGGTTAGAAGGCACGATCATCAAGTTTGCAGACGACACCAAACTGGGAGGGATAGCCAACACTCCAGAAGAAAGGAGCAGAATTCAAAACGATCTTGACAGACTAGAGAGATGGGCCGAAACTAACAAAATGAAGTTCAACAGGGACAAATGCAAGATACTTCACTTCGGCAGAAAAAATGGAATGCAAAGATACAGAATGGGGGATGCCTGGCTAGACAGCAGTACATGTGAAAAAGATCTTGGAGTCCTTGTGGACAACAAGTTAAACATGAGCCAGCAATGTGATGTGGCTGCTAAGAAAGCCAACGGGATTCTGGCCTGCATTAATAGGGGTATAGCGTCTAGATCCAGGGAAGTCCTGCTCCCCCTCTATTCTGCCTTGGTCAGACCACACATGGAATACTGCGTCCAATTCTGGGCACCACAGTTGAAGGGAGATGTTGACAAGCTGGAAAGTGTCCAGAGGAGGGCAACTAAAATGATCAAAGGTCTGGAGAACAAGCCCTATGAGGAGAAGCTTAAAGAACTGGGAATGTTTAGCCTGCAGAAGAGAAGGCTGAGAGGAGACATGATAGCCATGTACAAATATGTGAGGGGAAGTCATAGGGAGGAGGGAGCAAGCTTATTTTCTGCGGCCCTGCAGACTAGGACGCGGAACAATGGCTTCAAACTACAGGAAAGGAGATTCCACCTGAACATCAGGAAGAACTTCCTCACAGTGAGGGCTGTTCGGCAGTGGAACTCTCTTCCCTGGGCTGTGGTGGAGGCTCCTTCTTTGGAGGCTTTTAAACAGAGGCTGGATGGCCATCTGTCGGGGGTGCTATGAATGCGATTTCCTGCTTCTTGGCAGGGGGTTGGACTGGATGGCCCATGAGGTCTCTTCCAACTCTACTATTCTATGATTCTATGATAACTCCCAAACCTTTATTCTCCAACTGTTTCAGACTATAGCTTCCAGAATTCCTGACTATTGGACAAGTTGGCTGGGGTTTTTGCATGCTGAAGTCCCAAATACTCAAAGGACTGAAATATGAGAATCACTATTTTAAAGGAAGCAAGAAGTAATTTTAGCAGTTTTCTTCCCATTGTGAACACGTATTTCAAAACTTGCAATTTGGGAGTTATTCTGGTTGTTTTGCTTTGTAAATTGCGTTTTCTGTGCAGGAAATAGGATTTTATGTGGAGAAATATTAATTTCTGTACAGAAAATGCTTTCTTGTGCAAAAAAAAATCACACCTGAATTTTGCGTAGAATAAATTCTAAGCTGTGTAAATTTGTATTAGTCCATTATTCTTCACCTCAGGATCTCTTGACACTAAACACACACACACACACACACACACACACACACCAAAATCAAAGCCCATTTTTAATTTGACATTTTTGAATATTTTCAAATATTCTTTCCATCCCTAAATCTCATGAATCCTATCTTTTCTTCAACTAGCAGTCTGCTATGAGCTAACTATATGGCTTGTCCCTCTTGTTTCTTTGAGAGGTATGCCAAGTTGCCAACTTTTACCAAGAAAGTAGAATGCAGCCTTGGTGATCAATGTGGATAGCACTATTCTCTATGAATTTGCCCATTCCCCTTTGAAACTATCTTTTATGAGGAAAAACAATGGACTGGGGCAGAACTCATTTCCTTGGAAATCCCATTGATTGCAATGAAACTTTCAATGAATTGCAACAATGACCAGCATAATCATTAAGCAGTAACACCTCTCCTTAGATATCAAGTGCAAGGGGAAATGGAGAATGGCAGCAAAACTATCCTTGATAACATACATGTTATTAATTTGTAACTGGCCTAGTGGATTAAAGCCTCGTGATGGGAAGGTTGGGTTGCTGACCTGGAAGCTGCCAGGTTCGAATCCCACCTGGGGAGAGTGCGGATAAGCTTCCTCTATCAGCTTCAGCTCCATGCGGGGACATGAGAGAAGCTTCTCTCACCCCAGAAGCAACTCAGGTTGCTACTGACATGAAAAAAAACTGGTGGAAAAGAAAATTAAACCACATAAATGGAGAAAAAGCTTGTTTGTCTATATATCCCATCTTTCTTTGCAAAATTTATTTATTTATTTATTTATTTATTTACAGTATTTATATTCTGCCCTTCTCACCCCGAATGGGACTCAGGGTGGATCACATTGCACACATATAAGGCAAACATTCAATGCCATAACATAGAACAGAGACAGAGACAGATGCAGGCACGGGCTGGCCTCGAACTCATGACCTCTTTGAGTGATTTGTTAGGAGCCCCCGATGGCATAGTGGACTAAAGCCTCGTGACTTGAAGGTTGGGTTGCTGATCTGAAAGCTGCCAGGTTCGAATCCCACCCGGGGAAAGTGCGGATGAGCTTCCTCTATCAGCTCCAGCTCCATGCAGGGACATGAGAGAAGCCTCCCACAAGGATGGTAAAAGCATCAAAACATCTGGGCGTCCCCTGGGCAACGTCCTTGCAGACGGCCAATTCTCTCACTCCAGAAGCGACTCAAGTTGCTCCTGACATGAGAAAAAAAAAGAGTGATTTGTTGCAGCTGGCTGCTAACCAGCCTGTGCCACAGCCCAGCTCAAAGCAGTTCACTCAACTCAGCAGTTCAACTCAAAGCAGTTCACAGAAAGACTGAACAAAATTATCACCACAGATTGCCATTACATCCCATTGGATTATGTATTTCTGTAGTATTAGAGTATGAACAGCCAATGAGCTCTGGCTCATTTCCTTCTTTGATGTCAATAACATTTAATAATATGTCCAAAGCACAGTTTCACCCACAATAATTTTGGTAGGAACAGAGGTAGTTGGGCTCTGAAGATGTGCTTGGAAGAAAATATCTCTACATCTATAGCTTTGTGGCATTCCACATGCACCAAGGTCAATAGACTGGATGCAGTTATCTTGCTGTCTCTTTGAAGCAGGGCTGCCAGGCTTGAAACCCTAATTAAACCCAGGGTGTGAATCCCTGGGGGTCCATGACAGAAGGCTGTGTTTACTAATCCACTACCACAGTCAGTGCCATGTGACACTATTCTCCTAGCAGCTGCATACAAAGAGCTGTCTTTGTAATCTAGAAGACTTCGGCTTCCACTACTGTGGTACTTGTCTTTTAGCTGCAGTTAGGAGTGTCAGAACCTCTGTTAAGTGGAACTAGTGATGATTTGATGCATGGGCTAATTAACAACCCCAGACAAGTTAGAGAAAAAAGAGTCAAGGCAAGATGAGCGAGTGCAGCAAAGAGCATCTAATATCCCAAAATTAGACTGAGGAAGACATCAAGACATTACCTCTTTTCTCTCTTTATAATTTGTAAAACTATAGCAAAGGGTGGGGAGATATGCTGGAAGCAGCAGCAGCAACATCACCACAGGAATGTCTCATGAAAAATCAGTTTTAATAAAGCCCCAGCACTAACCTCAGATACAAAAGTATTTATACTATTGACTTCTGTATGAGGTTATTTGTTAGATCTCCCCCTTCCTCTTCTCTTAAGACCCGAGGAAAAAAAATAACTAAAATTAGAGAAACTGGAGATATAAACGCAGTGAGGAGAATAAAGCAAAATACCTCTGGGGTGTTCATCTGCCATAGTAGTCATTTCATATCTCATCTGTTATATGAATGTGATAGCTACTTCCCTTTTTGATAGTATCATTATGTAGACTCTACAGATTCAATTCCATTTACAAGTCAATGGTGTGAGATTTTATGACAATTCTTTTTACTGAGTTGATTCTGTACAATCCTCCACAGCACAAAAGAAAAAAAGAAATCAAATGGAGCCGGTTGCTTCCTTAGAGCTTTGCTAAACTGTGAGCTAGATGCAGATGACCTTTCTTTTGCTTTTTACTGGGGCTCTTGTTTCTTTTCTTGAGCAAATACACATGTGCAAGTGTATATACCTCAAGTTGCTTATAGACTTCTGATGACTTTGCAATTGCTGCTGGGAGGCCAAATGGTGTATGGCTGATAGGCATGCTGCTTCTAGCCATCAAAGAATCATAAAGTTGGAAGAGACCACAAGGGTCACCCAGTCTAACCCCCGCCATGCAGGAACCATCTGGCACAAGGAGAACCACATTATATTCCAGAACCTTCAGGGAGCTCCAGAGTGATCCTTGTGATTTTGAGGTGTGGACATCTAGATATGGTTGGGTTCAGCTTTATCCAGCGTCCACATGTCCAACAGATCTACTGTCACTGGCTAGAACCTGCTTCCTGGCAGGACTTTGCTACCAGGGAGCTGCTTTTGGCCACTGAAACAATAGCATTGGTGCTCTCTGGACACAAAAAAGGGAAGCAATTTTCATGTGCTCAAGGCAGTTCTGAAGCACAGTATTCCAGATTGGCCCCTTGCTTGTGGAAAAATTGTCTAGAATACATATGTCTGTTTTTTTTAAAACTACAAACAGACTTTTTAAAAGCCTTAAAGTGTTACTTGATGTCTATGTTTTTTGCCTAACCAAGATTTTATTGGGCTATTGAATTTACAACATTGTTGTGGTTGTAAGAAATTCCAGGCACTTTAATGTCGCTTCTAAAATGGCACCTGCAATAATCAGTTGTCCCTCCATGTAAATAATTGGGAGGAAAAAAGTTAAAATTGGTTGACAGGGGCTGACCACTTATGTTACTGACTTGTCCCAAGGGCTTACACAGGAAAATGCTTCAAACAAAAAAGTAAAAGACATTAATCTAGAGGTATAAAATATATCAGAGAACTGGGCATAGAAATGAAGCCATAGGGAATGGACAGGGAAGAAACAAAATCTTCAAGGGGTAAATAATATAGGACAACTATATATTTTTGTGTGTGTGTGTCAGGAACGACTTGCACCAAGTCACTTCTGGAGTGAGAGAATTCGCCGTCTGCAAGGACGTTGCCCAGGGGACGCCTGAATGTTTTGATGTTTTTACCATCCTTGTGGGAGGCTTCTCTCATGTCCCCGCCTGGAGCTGGAGCTGATAGAGGGAGCTCATCTGAGCTTTCCCCGGGTTGGATTCAAACCTGGCAGCTTTCAGGTCAGCTACCCAACCTTCAAGTCACAAGGCTTTAACCCACTACACCACCGGGGGCTCCAACTATCCCGCTGCAATCACAGTTGTTTAATTATGAAAACATACTGGTTTTGCATCTATCTTCATCATAATTACTCCACATTAGCACTTTATTATCCATGGCCATGTGTTTTTTTCCTGCACTGCAGCTATAACACTGCCTTTGGATCTCTGCATTCGCTACTCTACAAATGCATGTTTTTGATTTTAAAAAACCAAATCTTTACTGTGTTTTCACAATATACCCTATCAAAGAAGCAATGGGAGTTCTTCCTTACAGGGAGAAATCTCCTTGTGAGGAGTAGTCTTCCTTTTGAGGAAAGAACTCTCATTGCTTCTTTGGGGAACGCGGAGAAACTATGTGCACAGAAAATGCAATTTTCTGTGGGAAATCACCACGTGTGAATTTTGCACAGAACAAATCGCAAAGTTTGAATAGTCTTCAAAAGACTTTCTCACACCAATAAGAACATTTCTGAAAGTGTTGCTTCCTTTGAGAAGAAAATTAGTGAAGAATTATATTCCTAGTTACAATAAAGGTGTATACTACCCCAAGATAAAAGAATGATTAAATACTCAGGCTTTTTCTACACTGCCATCTACTTTGAACTGGATTATGTGGCAGTGTAGACTCAAATGTTCCAGTTCAAAGCAGATAATCTGGATTATCTGATTTGATAATCTGGATAATATGGCAATGTAGAAGGGACCCTGCAGTCATGTTGGAATTTTAGGTCTTTAACTCCTACTGCAGCTTTATCTTTATTGAAAACCTGGAGCAGGCTATATCCCATTCTCACTATAGCTGATAAAGGCAACTTTCTCACACCAACAGAAACATACTTATTGCCTGCCCCAACTGTCTATGGAAGATTTCTTTGTTCTCCTTGTAGTTCAGAATTGTTCCCCATATTTGAAACATTTCTTTTTAGAGGTCATTCTGACATAGATTACATGCTGCAATACAACATTTTAAGTCATCAGCACTTTAGCTCAAATAATGTTTTACCTTTACGGAAGGTTTCCCTCTCCTATGTAAGTAGATAAATGAACACCAGCCACTATGTAATTTAATAAATGCAATGAGAAATGGTTCCTTGATATATTTTTTCAAATCACGTGTCACTCTAATATAGGGAGCTAGCTATTCTTTGTGTGTGTATGTGTATACAGTATCCCCATAAGGAAAGTGCCTGTTGTCTAGTTTTTTATGCTGTGCCCAAAGAGTGTGAAAACCTGAAGCTTTATAGAAAAAAAAAATGGTCTCTGAAACTGTTAAATTACTTTTGACAGAGGGAAACTGATACATTTCTGTTTATTTGAGTTTGATTATATGAAACACCAAAGTCTCCTGTCTACTTACTCATTTTGTGCTAGCTCTTCATTCCTGCTTTTTTGAGTCCACTGGGAGTTTATGATGCTTTCCATCACAGAGGTAGGTTGGTTATCACCAGAAAAAAATGGAAAGGAAGTATAGCATACCTTCCTTACTGCTTCAAAATAAAGGAGCATGATGTCACATGCACAGCCATTATTTATTGTCTACTTGTATTTTTTCTCTCTAGGTGACCATACCTCCCTCCACTTGATTATTTCTTGTCTTCACATTGTAGATTCTAAAAGCAATAGGAGTTTCTAGTCTGTCACCAAAAATTACCTTCCTTCAATTTAAGAGTGGTTCATGGATGTGAATGGGAATTCCTTGGACAAGTTATTCATGTTTGAAGCTTGGTTTACTGTGCAGTCCTATGAAGGTGTACTTACCCTGTTTCCCTGAAAATAAGACATCCCCTAAAAATAAGACCTAGTAGAGGTTTTGCTGAATTGCTAAATATAAGGCCTTCCCTGAAAGTAAGACCTAGCAAAGTTTTTATTTGGAAGCATGCCTGCTGAACAGAACACCAGAGCATGCAGGATTAGTAAATGTATATACCATAGATTGTTGTACATGTAAATAATCGTAGTAACAAGAAATTCTTGATAGGATTCACAGTTTGTCTGGTTATGCTGGTTTGTGATGACAACTACTGTACAGTATAAAATAAATGTTCAATTTTTTGTTCAACAATAAATGTGAATTCTTCTTCATGGAAAAATAAGACATCCCCTGAAAATAAGACCTAGCGCATGTTTGGGAGCAAAAATGAATATAAGACACTGTCTTATTTTCAGGGAAACACAGTAGAATTAACCCTTTGTACTTCAAGCTGAATGTGCATACAATTGCAATTGTATTCTCTGCTAAATTATCTGCAAATTTCTGATAATTGGGGTTTTTTAGTTGCTGTGGAATTGCCTTACCCATTTTGGGAATGTGGAGGCCACAGTACTGAGCCATGGCAGTTATTACCTTCATATCTTCTTATTTCTTCTTTTTCCAGTAAATACAGTAACATTCTGAAGACACAGATGGTGCTTCCAGGGTCCGCATGTCTTTTTGGCTAAGATTAAAACACACACAATAAAAACACAGCACAGCACTTCCACATTATTCTGACATATGATTAGCAGTCAATCAAATCTAAATAAATCATATTGGTGGCAAACAAGCCAAAGAGGGAGCTAAACAGACTTCCCATGGAGTGGAGTCACATAGCCTATGATTATGGTGGAACTAGGGGTGCATCTATACTGTAGGATAAATGAAGTTTGGCACTACATTAACTGCCATGGATGAATATTATTGAATCCTGGGAGATTTAATTTGGTGAGGCACCAGCATGCTTTGGCAAAGAAGGCTAAAGACCTTCTAAAAGTACAACTCTCATGAGAGAAAGCTGTTCTCTGAGGATCTTAGAATTCATACAGGAAGATACAGGCTGGGATTCAACATCACACTTACAAATGTTTAAGCTAGATCCATAACTGATTAGTATTCACAATCCTATGTAGTAAAACATACATGGCAACTGCTCCTTCCAATCTACTTTACTAGGCATTAGCTGCACCATGAGAAGGTCTGTACTGCTGGTGGATGATATTCTATTCCTTCCCACAAGTCAGTGAGGTTTCAACACAAAAGTGCAACAAATGGTCTTGCTTCTTATTTCACAGTCTCACTGGCAGATGGTGATGGCAATGTTATCCACCCACTATCAGCAGAAGAATCTACTGAGGTAGTCCTTCTCTCGGTATGGCTGTTGCACCCAAGGCAGCGTGGGCACTCGAAAACCAGACAAGAGCCAATATGACACACAATATCTTTATTAATGCAATTATATATCCAAAGGAAATTAGCTATAGAGTCTGAGTAAGGAATAGTTCTTTTAAGGAAGTCAATGACAGTTCCAAATGGGTAAAGGAAAAGGTCCAATATTATAATCCACAATGAGAACTCGATAGCTCTCTCTAAGGAAGATAGATTGTCCAAAGATTGAGTCAGTATAACAGAGTTGCAATAAGCAAGTTCAGGTCCACTAGAAATGCTTCGTAGTAATCCAAGGTAGCAAGGTAACAAGGCTGAGACGAATCTTGAATCAGGAACAAGGAAACAACTGGATTGAAGTCCAGGTCTACTCGAGAGTCATGGCATGGCAGCAGCCCGACTGGAACTGGAAACTTAGCATGGAAACAAATAGGAGTTGGAGACTGGAATCCTCTCTCAAGGAAAAGCAAGGATGACACCGCAAGAAAACTACTGGGCGAAACACTTTTAACAGATTTCAGAGTGTCCACAATTAGGGAGTACAAACTCCCAAAACTTTCTCATGGGAACACTAACCATTATCCCATCTGTTCGCTAATCTCTGGCTCCGGCGGACTCCCTGTTTTGCACTTCGCTCTCTGGTCATAAATTCTCTACGGTTAAAACTCGCATTCTCAACATCTAGCTCTATCAGCGAGGAAGGAGTAGAAGAATCCTCTCCAATTAGTGAGTCTCTAAAGTCAATCTCTCCAGGCACCTGCAGCTGTTCGTACCGTCCTCAAAATCATCTGTGTCAAAGTTCATGTCCTGAATCACTGCAGGCCCTGGTGCCATGGCTGGTTGGGATCTAACAATGGCTGATGCCTGGTACGGTATGGGTTGAGAGTAGCTGATAGATGCTACTTAGTTATCTCCACATAACCAAGTAGTCCATGTAGAATTCTGTTCATGGTCTTTAGTCTTTTGTCATATAATGACAGGTTCTTTGTGCCATGTCAGACCAACGTAGTGCAGTTTGAAATAGGAAAGTTGTGGACTTCGGTATCCAACCATTTTGTGTGTTTGTATCAGTTCTCTCCATGTATGCCAGCTTATCACTTCTGGGACAATAGGCAATTGACAACCAAGGGAAACAACATTGAAAACTATTTCCTTGAATCAGGGAGTTCCGTAATTAAGCGTTTGTTGTGCTCACTACAAATATACTGTGTTGATATCATTTCTTGCCTATTTTTTCAGTGGTTTCCCCCCTAGAGAAATAGATTCAGTTACATCACTTTGTAATAATATACATAACACTAGGTTGTATTGAAGGGAATCTATACAATTTCATTTGAGTATGAATCAGTTTCAAAACACATTCTCAACTTCCTTGTCCAATGGCCCGTATCCTTCATGATACTATTGAGACTTCCCTGTTTCAACATATAATTTGTTTATAGTTTGGTGTTGTGATCAGTCCTTGAAGATACTCTCCAAGGGAAAGAAAAGAGATGGTATAATTCAAAATTTGATTTGGACAATGGTCATAGCATCAGAGCAACTGGAAAGGACATTTTAGTATTTCCGTCATATTCTCATGAAAAAGTGCACAAAACTGCCAAACTACAAAGGCTAAGTTTATACCATCTGTATCAGCACAAGTCAATCAAATCCCAAGGAAGGATGCAAGGTCCATTTAATAAAATAGTGATTTATTGCTATTTTATTGTTGGTGCAGCCAAGAGCATTTGCTAATACAGCCAAGGAATAAAGGAAAGAGTATGTGAGTCAGCTACATGTCCCTCTTTGGTTAATGATAGATTGTCAACCTTGACCTGAGCCTGACTCTTATTGCTGCTGGCAGAGAGGTTTTTAAAAAGATAAACATTTAAGACATGCAGATAATATTAGAGTAAAATAGCAAAAACGTGGGATTGATTACAGAATAAAATAAAGGAAGAAAGTGCAAAAGCAGTTTTACGCTGAACATTAAGAAGACAAAAATAATGAGCATAGATTATTTACATAAGTTTAAAGTAGACAATGAAGACATTGAAATAGTAAAAGATTTCCTATACCTTGACTCAGTCATTAATCAAAATGAAGACTGCAATCAGGAAATAAGAAGAACACAAGGACTTGGAAGGGCAGCTATGAAGAAACTAAAGAAGTCGTGAAGTGTACAGATATATCATTGAAACATATTAGAGTTGTGAACGATGGACAGTGAAGAAAGCGGGTAGGAAGAAGAATAATCTCATTTCTATGTGGTATTGAAGAACAGTTCTACAAATACCATGGACTAACAAAAAAGATTTTTAAAAAGCAGGGGTCCTCAAACTTTTTAAGTGGAGGGCTGATTCACAGTCCCTCGGACTAGGATGAAATAGTAAAAAAAAATAGGATTGTTGTTGTTGTGTGCCTTCAAGTCATTTCAGACTTAGGTCAACTCTAAGTCTGAAGTTTAGGACAGGGGCAAGGTCAATGACCTTGGAGGGCGGCATCCGGCCCACAGGTCTTAGTTTGGGGACCCCTGATTTAGATGATCTCATAAGACCATCTAGATGGTCTCATAAGACCATAGGTGATGAAAGGGACCCTCAAAGGCCATCTAGATGATCTCAAAAGGCCATCAGAAGACCATAGATAAGGAAAGGGATGCTCAAAGACCATCTAGATGGTTTCATAAGACCATAGGTAAGGAAAGGGGCCCCCAAAGGCCATCTAGACAGTCTCACAGGACCATAGGTAAGGAAAGTGACTTCCAAAAGCCATCTAAATGGTCTCATAAAGCTGTAGCTAAGCAAAGAGGCCTTCAAAGACCATCTAGATGATCTCATAAGATCACAGGTAAGCAAAGAGACCTCCAAAGACTTAGGTCAACCCTAAGCCTAAAGTTTAGGACAGGGGCCAGGTAAATGACCTTGGCGGGCCGCATCTGGCCCCCGGGCCTTAGTTTGGGGACCCCTGCCCTAAAGCAAATCAAGTCTGAACTCACCCCAGAAACCAAGATGACTAAACTGAAGCCATCATAATTTGGGTAAACCATGAGAGGACATGACTCACTAGAAAAAGTAATTATGCATGCAAAGGTAGAAGGCAATAAGGAAAGAGGAAGACAGCATTCCAGATGGATAGACTTAATCAAAGAAGCCACCTCCCTCAGGCTGCAAATTCTGAGCAGGATGATATGGTGACTTGGGGGTCTCTAATTCATAGGGTTGACTCAAGTCAAAGTTAAGTTGATGTCAGTTTTTAAACACCATCTGTTGTCATTTCTAATCTGACCTAAACATCAAAGTATGATGGGAAAGAGTGGGACTCCTACAACAGTTGGTGGGTGGCGAAGTGTGTTAAAGCGCTGAGCTGCTGAACTTGCAGACCGAAAGGTCGCAGGTTCAAACCCCGGGAGCGATGTGAGCGGCCGCTGTTAGCTCCAGCTTCTGCCAACCTAGCAGTTCGAAAACATGCCAATGTGAGTAGATCAATAGGTACTGCTCCGGCAGGAAGGTAACGGCGCTCCATGCAGTCATGCCAGCCACATGACCTTGGAAGTGTCTACGGACAACGCCGGCTCTTTGGTTTAGAAATGGAGATGAGCATCAACCCCCAGAGTCAGACATGACTGGACTTAACGTAAGGGGAAACCTTTACCTTTTATTATATCCCAGAAAAATGGCATAGGCTCTCTAGTCTAAACAAACTGCTGAAAAACATTGATGGAAACTCACATTAGCTGTGTTTCATCACTGGCACTGAAGTGTCTCTAAACTTTACTCTGTACTCATATTTGCAATTTTCATTCAATTTTAATATGTTCAAGTGGTCACAATTTTAGTTTATTTTCAACTCAGTAATATTGTAGATTAATAAAGCCTATTGATATTGCTTTATCATGTGCCACACACAAATTTATTTTATCCCTTACGATGGGCTCACATAAAATAAGACCAGGACACATAGGACCTGAAACATTACATCAAAGTGATGGAAAGAAAACAATAAAAAGAGAAATCAGTTTCCAAATATAATCGTGAGCATTAGGTTACAGAAGACACCAACTGAAGGCCTGCATGCTGGCCAATTCAGACAATTAGACTACTGATACTCCAAATTTCTACTGAAAGGTAACAACCATAATTCAGCTGTGGAGCAGATGGCACCTATTGGTGCCAGTCAGAGTAGGTAAAACTAGTACACAGTTATATAAGTTCATATGATGAAAACCAGATGCTGTAGGCTTTATTTCAGAGGAAAAAACTGGCAAAACCACTTCTGAGTATTTTTTTGCCTAAGAAAACACTATGAAATTAGTGGGGTTACTAAGACAGGTGACTTGAGGATACATGTGCACAGATTTTCTTCTAGTGAAACTGGTGAGATCACCAAGGGAGATGTAGGAAAACATCAATGTTTGTAGAAATACAATTAGGGGCAAAATTGGTAAAGGAGAGACCTGTGAAACAGCCCAGTAAGAACTTGATAGTTTAAGTGAACTGGGTGAAGAAACAGAAATGAAATGGACTGTCCTGAAAGAGGATACAGCTAGATGGTTGGTGATCCAAACAGAAGCACTTCATACCACATATTTCAGGTCACTTTGGCATTATTTCTAATATAGTGCTTGTTTGACAATAGCTGAATTTTGCCACGGGTATACTATCCCCTCTAAATAGCCACAAGCTGCTCATGGATTTTTGTGTCCTTATCAAATGAATATTGGCTGTGTGCCTCCAGGGAAATCTTTGGATTTTACTTCAAAAAAGCTGCAGCCTTAACAAGTCCATCCCAAATGGACAGAAAGTTAAAAACTTTGGCCTTGCAGTGTGGGAAGATTATTACATGTGAGCAAAATATCCCTTTCTTTCTCTTTGATTAATGGGACTACATAAATTACCATGAGGCAGGGGTCAAGGACTAAATTGTTAGATTTATTTGGGTGCTCCTGATTTTGTAGTGACTGGAGGCTAGGGAGATTTTTGTTGAACAAAAAGAGGATCAACAGAAATGTCATTTTGCAAGGGTCAGTGTGGTATAGTAGTTTGGTTTTGGAAGACTGGTTTCAATACCTATTAGAACATAGAAATCCAATGGGAACAACTTAGGAAAGTTGCACCCTATCAACATTAGAAGAAGGCAAAGGCAACCTCCACTGAACAAATCTTGCCAAGAAAACCATGATAGGTCCACCTTAGAGTTAATGTCAGAAATGACTTGAAAACACACAACAATAACAATTTCATTCTGTAATGACCCTCAGAAAGTAGATCCAAAAGTGGCATTGTTACTGTAGCAACTGAAAAAGTAAATCACACACACACAATTCTCCTGATGGAGCAGAAAAAACATCTATTAGGTCTGTGACTGCCACCGTCCTTCCATTAGTTGCCTGCATGGCTTTGCCCCCTAGATCTCTGCATGTCCATGGTCAGCATAAAGAAACAACTGAATACATGAACTGAACATCATACAATGTTTTGAGTCATGCGAAGGAGCTTATAGGAGTACATTTGGAGAAGCCTGAAGCCAGATAAGCATACTTCAGCGTTCCTAAGGCATGAACAAGACTTAAGATCCACCAGCCTCAGAACAGATGGCATTTAAGTTTGTAGCTCTTATACATGGTCACTAGTGATGTATGCAGAGAGGTATCTGGTTTACCACCCTTTTGTCTTATACTGACTTTTGCCCCTCCAGATATTTTGGATTTCATTGCCTAGAAGCCTGAATACAGTGTGCTGACCAATGACCAAAGGTCGGAAACATCTAGAAGGTCAAACACTGGCAACCACTATTTTAGACTATGATTATTGACTTTTGCAGTCAGAAACCAAGAGACCAAGGTCCCTAATCCTTTATGTGATGAATCTGAAAGGTTGAGTCAGAAAGCAACACCTCAGTTGCTTCTTCTCCTTCTGGTCACATCCCCCCACCAGCTACATTAATGTTCTTCTGCCAGCCATATTTGGGGATTGGGCCAAGAAAAATGGGGGGGGGGGAGTTTCCTAATTGGTCCAGGAGCCTCCAGTTGACATGGAAGAGCCATGCATATGAGTCATCCAAAACATATTGGGGGCCACGGAGAGTGATTTTTGCTGGGCAGAATTATCTTTTATAATCTTGAGGCCACCTCACAGTCTTGATAAGGTTGCTAAATTCCTTCCTGTGACATTTCATTAACAAATACATTGCAGAAAACACACATTGTAGACTCTCAAGGACAGTTTGCATCATTTCACTTCTACCACAGTTCTGTCATGTCCCAGTTTGTCCAGAGCCCACTTCCTCTTCCTTTGTTTTGACACTTTCATAGAGACATTCTCCAGCAACCTCAACATATAAACTCTTAGACAAGCTTTACCACTGCAGATTGACAAGGCAATTCTCCATGCACACCTCAATGAGAACATCCAGCTGCTTGGTGGAATTTGTAGACAGAGGCAAGATCAAAGGTTGGGCAAAGCCCCCTAGGCCATGCTGCAAATGGTTTAAAGCAGCATATTTAGAAATCTAGCCTCCCCCCCCCCACCCTGTCAACAGGCTGCATGTTTTTAGTCATATGATGGCCATGCCATCCCAAGGTACTGACCTCAGCTGCTCTGCCAGAGGGAAGGTAGAGGATTAAAGGGACCAGAGGGAGAGGAACAGCAAGTGGTGTATATTAACTAGAGGTACAGCAGGCATCTTGTATTTTGACAGCTCAGTGACATTATGTATATAGTCTCATCTTGACACAGGTGTCTCTCCTAGAGCAGCTACTATAACCGTGATGTAAAATATGCCATGAGTCACTGTGAATAATCTTTTAATTTAGAGTAATAATCTAGTGACAAGACAAACAATGCTAAGTTGTGTCAACTTGCTAGGAAAAACAGAAAACAATGCTACCTCCAGTTTCTTTAACATCCTAGGAATGTAGATGAAAATATTTAGCATGTGTGCACACTTGATAGATAGGAACAAGGTTAGCCTTACTGAATGCCCAACCCAATCTTTCATAGATTTCCACAGAGCTCAGAAAGTTACTTTTAAAGAATTAAATAGTTACCATTGCAGTGGTAAGACTGCAGTTCCAAAATAAGGTAGTTGCCATTGTATTTAACAGTTCTTTCAAAGTTAATTGTTCATGCTGGGGAATTTATCATTTTAATGAGTTACTTTAACCAAGTCATTCTGAAAACTTCCTGTCTACTATGTTATTCTAAAATGGTCAGTTTTAGAACAAGAATAAAAAATCCAACATATTGTGCTAAGATCTAAGTTAATGGTTATTCTCAGTCATATTTACAAATTGGTACATTTGTACTGTGCATCTGTCCCCACTGTGATCATGTGTTTCTAGGCTTGTGTGACCCTGGGATATAGGATGGTGACTACCATCCCTCTCGCTCTCTGTGTCACAGAGGTCTCAAGACATAACATGGGTCCTACCTGCCCACTATCATCTAGGCAGGTACAATGGAGAGCTATGGGAAGGGATGAGGAAGGAAAGTGGATTTCATCCCCTGCCCCCCGGAACTCCAGGTAATATCACTACATGTAACAGCAAACATGTAGGACCCATGTTGTGACCAGAGACTGCTGCGATACATAGGGTAGAAGGGAACAATTAGAATGGACAGCCAGAGAGGACTCCCTTCCTCCTCTGCAGTGGCTGGAAAGCCCCTGTGTGGCCAATACCTGGTCTCAATCTAGTGTACACAATAATGGATTGATTCCAGATTATTGGTCTGTGTAGCTCTGCCCAAAGTTATTGTTATGATTGAGCCTCATGGCTCTGTTACTGACAGACGTGGGCGTAAGACTCCTCGAGAGTCAGATACTCTCGAGGAGCGAGAAAGAAAAAGACTGCGAGACATTTTTGCAGCACCATCTGACGAAGAGTCTTTTGAGGGGTTTACGGAGAGAATGGAGGAGGGGCTGGTTAGCTCGGAGGAGGATGAGATGGATTGGACTCGGGTGAGGGAGGAATTGGGTGCCACTGGTAATGATGGGATAGAAGATGAATGGGGACCTTCAGGATTAGACCCATGGTCAAGCTGGAGGGATGGGACGGGATCCACAGCTGGAGATGCTGTGGGGCGTAGTCAGAGGTGTTCCAGCTCTGATGAGGAAAGTGATGAGGAAACGCCCGGGTTAAGGAGGACAGCTGACAGTGATGAGGATTTGTAACTGGCATAAAATGGGGCTTGGGAGCAATTGCAAATTGCGTTGGGCAAGGTAATCTGGACGAACGCTTGGGATCTGTGTGGGACGCTTTCCTGAAGACTGGTGTGTTTTCGTGTGCTGATACCTTGACCTTCCGTCGTCTTCTTGACGGACGCCATCTCCTGCTTTGAAATTCGGACTGAACTGACCACGGCTTGACTTCCCCCTTCTTGGACTTGGAAACTACAAACGTCTGCTTCTGGCTTTGATCTACGGAAAGGAACTGGGTCTACTCTACTGCTACAATCCTTGGCTGATCTGTTCGTGTTGGAAATCCTGTCTGCTGTGTGTGTGGGAGCGACGCAAGTTACTCTAAGCACAGTGTTGGCAGCAGAGAGGAATCTGCTGCCAATTAGTTGCATTCTTTTGTATCTTTTGTTCCTCGGCTTTTGTTTTGTTTATCCCCAGGCTGAAGCAAGCAGTTTGTTTTTACCCGGATTAAACCCCGGTTTAATCCGGTTTATCTTTTGAACGTTTTTCCTTGTCCCTTTTTGCTCCTAAAGGCTAATACTGCCTGGCCCTTGTATTTTACGGGCATTTTTGAGTTCTGTAATCCAATAAACTCTGTTATCTTGAATCTTGTGGCGTTCTGTCCTTGACAGTTATGGTTCCCACTCTAAAATGAGATGAGTTTTTGCACCAGTCCTAATATTATACAGGATATTCTCAAGAGGTTACATTCCCCACAGTGATTGTTTCTAATATCTCAACACATTGGCTTTTCCCTGCATAGATTGGGGAGTCATTGATGAGGACTTTGCTGGAGGACCCAAAGTACTTTCATCTATTCAATGAAGAAACGGCTAAATAACATGTTAATGCTAGCAGTGAGGAAAAGAGAGTAAGGTGTAGCCACAGACAAACATGCATGTAGATGCAAGGATGCAATAATCAAGTGGGTCAGGCAGAATGATTCCTCCCCTTTTCTTTCTGATTTCTCCTTAATTTAGTTTATCATTGGTTATTTCTGAGGTAATGGAAACAAGTTCAATAAAGACACATAAATTGTAACAGTTAAGGGATGTTAGAGGTTCTTTCTGGGACGGGTGGTAAGATTGGTTAGTTTTGTTATTTCTGATTGTTTTGATCAGTGGGGAAACTCAGTAGATAATAAATGACTTTTTCTTACTTTCTAAAAGTATGGACTTTTAAAAATGATGTTCCCATAGATAACATTTTAAAAAACCTTTCCAGCTTAATGCCATAAAAGTCTTCTGTGGGAGCCATTAGTTACTCACAGATAAAGCCTATAGATGAGAACATCACCATCATCCTGATGTCTGCCATCCCATGTCTCTGAACTGCACAAGCCTGGGAAACACAGGATGGCAGTGGTGAAAGATAGGAAGCTGGAGGTATACAATTTGTCACCCTTGACAGGAAAGGGAAGCTTTGCTTAAAAAGAAAGGCTAATCCATTTGTAATGTCCCTTTCCTTTTCATGATCAGATCCTACAATCCAACCCACAGCATGGCTTAACTGGGGAAGAGGATGTGTTTTTCAACAGAACTTGAGCAAGTTACTTTTTATATTATAGTACCCAGAATACTAGATGAAAATCTGGGAGATTTTATTCCAAAGAGTAACTTTTACAAGCTCTGTTCTGCCAAAAGCTGTCAGAGAAATGAATAACTTAGTATGATTTAAGGAATAGAACCATGACTAAGCTTAAGTTCATACATACATGTCAATTACCTGATGTCTGCAAGGGATGGCAGGGCAATAAAATAAATGAAAGAAGAAAAGGAAAAGGAGGAGTCTAAGACATTTTTTTCTGGTTCGAGTAGATAGAGCTGGTGTCCCATCTAGACAGAGGATCAGACCAAATTTGACCCAATCCAACTATAAATAGTGCTCTGAAGTTTCCAGCAAGCTCCAGAGTATTCCCCAACTTTGCCCGAAGTGAGGCAAAGCTGATATAAACATCAGCAACAACAACCAAAGTAAGCAAACTAACTAATTAACTAACAAATAAACAATATACTCACTGGAAGTAACTGTGCATTGTGAAGTCAGGCAGTCTTTCATTCAAGATGAGTCTGGAGTTTTTGACAAGCCCTAAATCTGTAGTTCAGCTATCCTTCAATGGCTGCATGAACGTTACTTTAATAATCTTGGTTTAATAAACCACGTTTGAACAAGCAATGTATGCCAAATCTATTTGCTTCTTCTTTCTTGTAGTAGGCAAATAAGTATGATGCCTAAACTTGCAGTATGATTAAATGCACTCCAGATAAGATATCAGTTTAAACATGTGTGCGTTGTGGACAACAAATCATAGCTTGCTTGGGCACACTTAACCATAATCTTCAGTCTAGATATCAGAAAAAGCTAGTCCTTCTTGACTTGTCCATTTATTTCCCCAACCAGAAGAATTAAGTCAGAACGAACTGTCTGCATGTCTGGGCACTGTGTTTACATTTTGATTTAGTTCGGATCCTTACCTTAAAACAGGCATGGGCAAACTAAGGCCTGGGAGCCAGATGCAGCCTCCTGGGCATTTGCCTCAGGTCCTCCTCATTTTCCCTATTCTTTAGGCATAAGTACATGGTGGCCCACCGCATCCTTATGCCAAAAATATGGGGGAGGAAGGCACATAGCAGCCAAGAACCCTCTGGAGCATTTTCAGCCACTGTGTGTCTCACCCTCCTTCCGGCATAAGGACGGCTTGAGGAAGGCATGTGGTGGTTGAGAGCTTTCCGGAGAACATTCAGCTGCCATCTCTTTTGTCCTACTCCTAGCAAAATGCCAAGAGAACAGTCTGAGGATTGGGGGAGGAGGATGGGAAGGAGGATTGAGGCAGTCTCAGTATGTTCCACATTCCTCCCAGCATAAGGATGGGATGAGCAGCCCGGTCCTGATGCTAGGAAGAAAACCTGAGGGTGAGCTGGGCCCTGCTCTGCCTCCTCTTGGCCCTGTTGTTTCCCGGGCCCTCCCCACCCAGCATGTTCATGGCCCCCTCCCTCTTGGCCCATCCCGGCCCTCCTGGCCATGCTCACAATGTGGCCCCAAGGCAAAAAAGTTTGTTCATGCCTACCTTAAAGTATCACATAATGTGTCTATGATTAACTATGGCACAACATCTCCAGCAGAGCAGTTATCTCTGTATAGCCAATGCTGCAATGAGAGTTTTGCACGTACATTGCAGAATTGTAGTATTAACCTGGAATTAATTTTACTGGCATCAACAGAGACTGTATTTCTGAAATCATAGATGCATCTACACAGTAGAAATAATGTAGTTTGTCACTGCCATGCTTCAATGCTATAGAATTCTGGGAGTTGTAGTTTAGCATGATCTTTCACCTTCTTTACCAAAGAGTGCTGGTGCCTCACCAAACTACAATTCCCATGATTCTATAGCATTGAGCCATGTCAGTTAAAGTGGTGTCAAAGTGCATTAGTTCTACAGTGTAGCTGCACCCAGGTGAGCATTGCAATACCAGGAAATTATACAATGGTTTGACATGGGCATTTCTCAGAGAATGCGAGAAAGCAAGCATGCACTCTGGCAGAGACCAGAAAGTAAACCTTGCAAGACTCAGCTAAGCTGAATGGCAGTCTGTCTGGTTTGATTTGAACTAATTGATGAGGGTGGCTCAGGACTTGCCCCTGACACCATTGGGACGTAGCTCTGCAATCTGCTTCTGCCGGCTGCTAACTCATTTCTCTTTGTCTGGCTGATGTGTTGGCTGCTGGCGGTCTGGTCACTTTATATACCTCAGCGGTACCTTGTGATTAACGGGGACAAGCTCAAAGGCTTCTGGCATACTGTCCAAGCTTGTTCAGCCTACAAGACATTGTGTTCTTGCAGCCCTCTTCAGAAGCTGCTGAGATATACAAGCAAGCCTTCAGGCAAAACAACCTAGTATCAGAGATCAAAATAGGAAAGATGAAAAGGAAGGATAGGGAAGGCATTAGGAAGGCTCATGCTGCCATCCTATAAGAAGCATTTTGGGCCCTGGGGAACTACCTCAATGTTGTTTGATATATTCTTTACACTACCATCTTTACAAGATTGTTGTTGTTGCATGCCTTCAAGTCATTACAGATAAATGGTGATCCTAAGGTGAACCTATCATAGGATTTTCTTGGTGAGATTTATTCAAAGGAATTTGCTATTACCTTTCACTAAGGCTGAGAGTATGTGCCCAAGTGAGTTTCCATTTCTGAGCAGGTATCTTTGAATTCTAGTTCAACATTCAAACTGGTAAACCCATAATGTCTTACCTATCACAATTTACTTATGTTGGAATACAATTGGTATATAGTAGTGTGCATGTATGTACAGTGGGTCCTTGGTTTCCACTGTGGTTTGGTTCCATGACCCCCTATGGATACCAGCATCCATAGATGATAACGTCTGATCTATATATATATATATATATAATGTGCTGTTTTATTATGGACTACTGTGCCCGGCCACGCATTGCTGTGGCAAAGTGGTGGTGGTATTGGTTAAAAATTGTTGTGGAATTTTTATTTGACGTTATTTGTATTTTTAATTAATTTTATTGTAACTTATCTTTTTATTTATTATATTTTATTATTTTGTTGTATTATTTTTAGTTATTTTGTTATTATAGTATTTTATTGTATTAATTTTTAGTGTTTTTAATTATTTTAGTGTTTTTATTATTTTTATTGTATTATTTGTATTTATTTTATTTTTTATTCTTTTATTAACACTGGGCTGAGTGGATTGCTAGGAGACCAAGTGAGCGGAGCTTAGCCTTCTAACTGGCAGCAACTGGATAAAAACAATTATTTCTCTCCCTCTAATTAGGACTTTATTTTTCTTTTCTTTTTGTGTCGGAACATAGGGGCAAGGATGGTGGGTTGTGTTGCCAAATTTCTAGGTTCTGGGGCTTGTACCTTTGTTGTTTAGTGGGAGGAACGGACACCATTACTCTTTTATATATATAGATTAAACAGCAAAACCACTGAACCGAATCACACCAAATTTGGCCACAAAAGACATAGCCATCCAGTCTATGTCTTTCAAACAAAAAAACCTAGAAAAATAAAGCCCAAATTAGAGGATGAGAAAGAACCGTTTTCCCCCTTTAGAAATGGCTCAGAATGGTAGGCCCCGCCCCTTTAGGTCCCACCCACTTTGTATCCTAGCAATTCCCTTAGCCAAAATGGTACCCAGGGCACAGGCAGAATGCACTTAGGCCTCATCCACACTTCCTTTAAAATACAGATTATCTGATTTGAACTGGATTATATGGCAGTGTAGACTCAAGTCCCTCCCACACAGCTATATAACCCAGAATGCCAAGGCACATAATCCACAGTATTTGCTTTGAACTGGATTATCTTGAGTCCACACTGCTATATAACCCAGTTCAGTGTGAATTTAATACAGCTGTGTAGAAGGGGGCTCATATAATCCCAGTTCTAAGAAGATGATATAAGATTACAAATATAATATATAATATTTACTGTGGTATAATAATTCAGAACAATATAATATCTAAAATCAGGACAGTAAATAAAGAACAACACTTTGAAAACAGGAAATTCCAGACAGGAAACAATCAGGTCCAGCTAACACCTCCCAACAAATGATTCCGATAGGCAGGAAGTATACAGGCTTTGAAGCTGCAAGGCAATTAAATGCTAATCAAGGTGACTAATTGCAGCATTCATACTTGCCGCATCAAGACTATTAATTGCTATTCAACCTGGGCAACCAAGGATTCCACTTTTAAGCTGCAAGTCTATTCAGGCTTGCAATTCTCGCAGCCCAAAAAAAATTCCCCTAGAATGCAAGTACCCAGTCTCCCAAGCAGCAAGCCTATTCCATTGTATTCCAGCTCACCAAACAAGGATTCCCATAAGAAGAAAACAGCCAGGCTTTGAGGCTGAAAGGATCTCACCTGGCCAACAAATGATTCCCATAAGCCACAGCAATGTGTGGCTGGGCACAGCTAGTTATATATAATGGTGCTATACAATTGTGTCCCACATAAAAATGGAAAATTCAAGATTTGCTTTTTGGAATTTACTTTGGATATTTTCAAACTGCACATACAGAATCAATGAGTATGAAGAGCCAAATATATATGTGTGTGTGTGTGTATGTGTGTATGCTTGTTCTATTCACTGTTCATGTCTTGAAAGAGAAAGAAGAATCTGAAAACATCTGTCCTGAAACCCTGGAGAATAAATCTGAGAATTTTTCAAACCTTTTACATAGAGGTTTTATTTTTGGAAGTGGAGGAGGTGGTAAACAGCTTCCTCACATTCTAGCAAATCTTCAAAATATTCCTGATGGGATATTATTAACTATGTTGACACAAAGACATGGATTTAGCACATACTATTTAATATTTGTGCTGTGTCTGTTGTGTAATTTTCCTGATTTTCCAGTTTGATAGCACCAGGGAACCAGTTTGATAGCACCAGGCTAGACAGGGGAGCCCCACAATAGAAATGGCTACAAATCTGTGTGACACTGCGGCCAGCATTGTGGACATAAAGAGAAACATCCACACTGTCCCTAAGAGATAGAAAATGCCTAAGTTGAAAACAACTAGCCATGAAGCAATTTATCTAACTGAGCCGTAACAGCCATAATTCAGCAAACTTATTAAGACACCTATCCACTCGTCCACTTAATGGAACTACTCTCGAAAATACCCATCCACTGAAGTTGAATGAGAATGAATGCATTATAACTTACATTACTGCCAGCCTTTGCAGATGAAGCAAGCTAAGATGAAACTGGGACCATTATAATATAGTGATCTTGTTGCAATTTTTTTCTCTCTATCAGAAACCGCACATAACTTTTGGGGATGCAAATTTGTAAAACGTCGTGCTTTATGTATTTCATTTCTGACGTCTACTTTCCTTTTTAAGAATGGATGTTGTCTAATTATGCAGTGCAGCTTTGCATGAGGAAAATATACTAAGTGTGCATTAAACAGACAACTTGAAATAATGGCACTTGTGCTAAGAAGTGTATTTTCTGGCAAGCAACTAATTTATAATGGCCATAGATATATGCATTAGTGTATGAAATACTTGTCTTTATTTATTGATTTGGAGGCACAGGGTTATATTTTTGAATATGTCTTCTTTATTAGGCCTTGTTCCTATCTCCAACGGGCCTGATTATATTTCATGCGTTAGGAAATTTGCAGCATGTAAATGATGGTCACTGAGAATAATGATACTCCACATACAATCACAGAGAATGGTGTCAATTTTAAAAATTTTAAATGAGTACAACTCTTTAAAATCTATTTCTATTTTCCCCCCATTCACTTTCTTTCATGATCTTTGAAAGGTCTTCACCCCACCTCCAGTTAAGTATGCACACTGG